>NC_054706.1:53702508-54007508 GCF_016097555.1 Gigantopelta aegis
ATTGTAAGATGTTTCCAACCAATAAAATATTTCTACGATTAAACTTACATATTAAATACATTTTCGTGTTTAGAATATCATTGTCTCTATATTCAATGTGTTTCTGGTCATCTTAATATTTGTAAGAAGCCCAAACTGGATTTTGTCTTCAAATAATTTTGTAGATATGAAAAATATAGTTTTGGAAATAAAATAAAATTTAACTTAGTAAAAATATTAGAATGATCAGAAACAGGTTTTATATACAACCACTAATATATTATACAGAAAAATATATTTGACATCCAATTACAATCGTTAAAAAGTCTCTGTTAGTCGATAACATCTTAAAAATTGCAGCAAACTCAGGAATGTCCCTTTAATACAACAAAACAGCACCCATTCTAAATAAGAAGGTTTGAACAGTTTCATGTTTTTTTTTAAGCAAACAACTTTCAGGAGTCACATTAGAGTGTGATGACCAACATGTGAAAGAAGTCACTGCCAGTATGGCCGTGAGACTGTATATAATTTTCAGGGCATTTGAGATATGACTAAGGCATTGCAGAAATTTGACGCATGCATGGCTACTATTAAATTTGAAAGAAAGAAAGAAATGTTTTATTCAACGACTCACTCAACACATTTTATTTACGGTTATATGGCGTCAGACATATGGTTAAGGACCACACAGATATTGAGAGAGGAAACCCGCTGTCGCCACTTCATGGGCTACTCTTTTTGATTAACAGCAAGGGATCTTTTATATGCACCATCCCACAGACAGGATAGTACACACCACGACCTTTGTCTCACCTGTTGTGGAGCACTGGCTGGAATGAGAAATAGCCGAATGGGTCCACCGACGGGGATCGATCCTGGACCGACCGTGCATCAAGCGAAAGCTTTGCCACAGGGCTACGTCCCACCCCTATTAAATTTGAGCCCTGACTTCATATATCTTCACATTCCTAAAATATTGTAAATTTTAAACAAATATTTTCAAAGTGATCTCATCATCAATCATACCTTATACGAACCCTACCACGAAGTAATAATCTCCTTACATGGAACTAGTTAACTAGTCACACTGTATATATACATCTACAGATCTATTCCCCTTGACCACCATACTTCTCAATCTGTTTTATTAGTCGGTCCATTCAGACGGTATTAGCTACATTACACAGCGGCAAGCAAATTGGCATAGAAAGAACTCATTAATTTTGTGGCAAGTCACATGCACATGGGACATGGGCCGTCTTGTGAATTCTGCCGTCTTGGACCTTCAAACTGTGGTATCGCCATTCGGACTAGTTAAAGATGCCATTTACTAGCGGAAACGACGTCTGTCTATATTCCGGAACGTGACAAACCAATTACCCAGCATCTGTTAACTAATTTAACATATATGTCTTTCGGTTTCAAGTGAGAAATAACCAAGCATCCATCAGCTAATTTCGGCACAAAAGGACAAAATAATGTTGAGAATTGCAATGTCTTGTTTCTTCGATCCAGGACATTGAATTCATTCAACTCTAGTCTGTAGGACACCTGTACTCACAGAATGACTTGTATATAAAGAAGATCTTTTTGAAAATCATAAAAATACATTAAAGGTACTAAACCAGAGTTCGACAAATCTGCTAGCCCGATGCCCGTGGCTAGTGGTTTTTAAGTTCGGGCTAGTGAGAAACGCAAAACCACTAGCCCCTGCGGGCTAGTGGTTTCCCCCTTCCTCTCGTCATCGCTCGATCGTGGGATTTTTTTTTCTTTCTTTCTTTTTCTCTCGGCTGAAATTTCGTTTAATAAATTTGATTGTGACGTTTGTCATCGAATAATATCAACAACGCAATCAGTATATAATAATAATCCACTTGAGCTAGGTCTGCAAACTGCAGTAACATGCTATCTATCTCTACATTGTCACAGTTACAGCATGCATTGTTTACCTTTCCCTTTCAAGTTTCTGGCACAGGAAATAAAGTCTAATGACATGCGTGTTTTAATTGGTTAGACACGTCACGTGGTAGTTAATCTCGCACATATGTTTTAGGCTAAGAACTTGGAAATCACCAATCGCGACGACAGGTTAATCTCAATCAAGTAAACCCCAGCCATGCTTTGAATTTCAGTGTTTGTTTTATTTACCTATTGTTTTCTAATTTAACACTTCGCTGACATGTGGTTATCGGCAATCAGGAAAACAATTTACTTTAATGGTAACCGCATATGCAATGACTCGGCTTGGCCTATTACGTGTAGCGGTTTGGATAATACGTCACAGCTGCCGATACAAGATAATACCTTTTTTGTTCATCAATTAACAACGGATTAGATGTCGCCGTTATATTCTTTTGATATCGGTCTGACACGGAATAATGCCCTGTATTTGGCATCACCGTTCCTGGGGACATAAATAGTAGGCCCTAAATATATAACCAACTACCAAATACACTGAACCATCTATTACCGTGTGTCACACTGTTGTACCCTCATTTAAATTTAATTATTTTGATAGTGTGTTTAGATACCAACCAAGAGTTTGCTCAATTATTTTTCCCCGGGTGGAGGGCAAAAACGAAAACGGGACAATGACGATGGATCACACTTGACAAAAGACAAAACGTACGACACGACAAAAAACTGAAAGTTACAACATGATTTAAGTGTTTGTTTTATTTTACTGTTATACTCGTAAATGTGTAATGTTACAAAAATTATATAAAAATCCAGTTATAATTGATCAGGAATTTGGGCTAGTGCTTTATCTTGGTGGGCTAGTGGTTTTCACAAACCCACTAGCCCTGTGGCTAGTGACTTTTCAAAATATTTGTCATACTCTGACTAAACCTATTTTATTAGACAGTGTAAATATTCTCAGCTATTACAGGGGTTCTTTTTACTGTTAATTAACTTGTATTACTTGTTTGTTTCTGCTTTGTTTTCATTCTGTTCATATACGGCCTTGATAAGCATCGTTTCTTGAAAATGTACCAGTAAATATTAAGGTGACTTCGACTTCTCAAGGGGTGGGATTTAGCTCAGTCGGTTGATTCATTCAGCTGATTGTGTTTTTCCTCGTTCCAACCAGTGCAACACAACTGGACAAAGGCTGTGGTATGTGCTTTCCCATCTGTGGGAAAGTGCATATAAAGAGATCCCTTGCCACATTAGGAAAAATGCAGCAGGTTTCCTCTGATGACTACGAGTCAGAATTACCAAATGTTTGACATCCAATAGCCGATGATTAATCAATCAATGTGCTCCAGTGGTGTCGTTAAACAAACAAACTTCGACTTCTCAATACTACTAATACTGTAACTCAGCACCTTGAGCCAACGTTCAGCAAAAAAAAGGCACCATTTTGCCATCAGAAATAAAACCTGCTAATTAAACTAAAGATATTTAATGCATTAACTGTAATATAATCATAAACTAATGTAATAAATGATACTTACAAAATAAATGAATACAGAACAATACTAATAAAATTATTTAAGGAAAAAGACAAATTGTATTGCTTCAAATATTTTATCAAATTCAATGTGTTTCTAGCCATCCTATAGTGTTTATAGTAGCTCAAAATGCATTTTACATGATACAGAAAAGTTATGTAACTCTGAAACTAAGGTCAGTGGCTTTAAACATGTGTTTATAATTACTGTAAGGCTCAAAATGCATTTTACATTATACAGAAAAGTGATGTAACTCTGAAACTAAGGTCAGTGGCTTTAAACATGTGTTTATAATTACTGTAAGGCTCAAAATGCATTTTACATGATACAGAAAAGTGATGTAACTCTGAAACTAAGGTCAGTGGCTTTAAACATGTGTTTATAATTACTGTAAGGCTCAAAATGCATTTTACATGATACAGAAAAGTGATGTAACTCTGAAACTAAGGTCAGTGGCTTTAAACATGTTTTTATAATTACTGTAAGGCTCAAAATGCATTTTACATGATACAGAAAAGTGATGTAACTCTGAAACTAAGGTCAGTGGCTTTAAACATGTTTTTATATTACTGTAATTATTTTGTAAGGATGTAACTCTGAAACTAAGGTCAGTGGCTTAAAATGTTTTTTATTACTGATAACAAAATGCATTTTAAAGTGAAAAGTGTAACTCTGAAACTAAGGTCAGTGGCTTTAAACATGTTTTTATAATTACTGTAAGGCTCAAAATGCATTTTACATGATACAGAAAAGTGATTAACTCTGAAACTAAGGTCAGTGGCTTTAAACATGTTTTTATAATTACTGTAAGGCTCAAAATGCATTTTACATGATACAGAAAAGTTATGTAACTCTGAAACTAAGGTCAGTGGCTTTAAACATGTTTTTATAATTACTGTAAGGCTCAAAATGCATTTTACATGATACAGAAAAGTTATGTAACTCTGAAACTAAGGTCAGTGGCTTTAAACATGTTTTTATAATTACTGTAAGGCTCACAATTCATTTTGTGGAGGGCGAGATGTAGCCCAGTGGTGAAGCGCTCACTTGATAGATCCCTGTTGGTGGGCCCACTGGGCTATTTCTCCCTCCAGCCAGTGCACCACAACTGGTACATCAAAGACTGTGGTATGTGCTATCCTGTCTATGGGATGGTGCATATAAAAGATCCCTTGCTGCTAATCAAAAAGAGTAGCCCATGAAGTGGCGACAGCGGGTTTTCTCTCTCAATATCTGTGTGGTCCTTAACCATATGTCCGACGCCATATAACCGTAAATAAAATGTGTTGAGTGCGTCGTTAAATAAAAACTTCTTTCCTTTTTTCCTTCCTTCATTTTGTGGAATGGGAAGCAATCTCTGTTACTGACATTTTAATCTGGAAGCAAATGCTACAAATCGAGATCCAGTTCTAGACCTCTAGTCCGTCCTATCTTACAAAAATGTTGTTTGTAAATAATGTCAGTTTGGTTTGACATCAGTAGAAAAGTAAGTGTTTTGGAAATAACAAAATAAAAAAAAAAAATTGTGCAATTTAGAAAACTTTTGGTTAAGAAATAAATAACTAACAGTAAATTCCATAGTATAAAAAAAGATGTTCTCTGTGGGAAGGACTACAGATTGACTGCTTCTATCATTGCTTGTACAGTATGAATGAATGAATGACTGACTGAATGTTTAACGACACCCCAGCACGAAAAATACATCGGCTATTGGGTGTCAAACTATGGTAATGCAAACAAATAAGGTGATGATCAACATCAATATAAAAATTCAAGATATAAATAAAAACAGTGTAAAGAACTGCAAAAATACAAATACAAATATCACAGATAGATACTGACTTTTACTCAAAATTTCAATTTGTGCTGTATTGGCCATTCTCAAAGAGAATGTTACACCCCTGCACCACGGTGAGGTTACAGCACGCTCAGGGGTGCTTGTACAGTGGAACTCATCTAAACTGGACACACTCGGGACCAAGTAAAAAGTCCAGGTTTAAGAGGTATCCGGTTTACAGAGTTTCTTTTCTGCACAGATATTTATAAAAAGGGACTATGAAAAATGTCCAGTTTTAAGAGGTATCCGGTTTACAGAGGTTCTCTTCTGCACAGATATTTAAAAAGGGACCATGAAAAACGTCCATTTTTTTAGAGAATTCCGGTTTACAGAGGGTCTGGTTTTGAGAGGTTTCACTGTACTAACATAAACTTTGCTCTATTGCTAATTTTATGTAAATTTAAACTAATTATTTTCTTTCTTTTTTTCCTCCATTTTTTTTTTTTTTTTTTTTTTAGATGTCTAATTTAATACTAGTCATCCTAATGTCGACACAGCACTAACATCTTAATCTTAGAACGGCTGTTGTACACTGCTTTAAGATAGAAGGCAAAAGCTACTTGTGAAATTGATTATCACAAATCGTATATTTTGAGTGGCACTTCCTCTTGCTCTGTCAATTTCGATCCTTGCGCTGTGTGAGGCTGCATACACACATTCTAAGTGCTGGAAACAATTTGTCTCTCAAAATAGCAATATATTAGCTTCACTTAAAAACAAAAGAGCTTTTAAATATTTGCTAATTGAAGTTGCACTTACGATGAATGTTAGCAATAGCAACCTGTATATGTAAAGAATATTTTTGTTTTTTTGTTTTTTTTAATAACACCACTAGTGCACAATAATATATTAATTATTGGCTATATATTGAAAGGAAAGGAATATTTGCATACTGAAATTGCAGCACTTTTTAAACTATGACTATTTGGTGTCTAACATATGGTTAGCTGATGATGAATATATCAATGTGCTCTAGTTTTGTGGTTAAACAAAATGGAAGTTTAATTTTTCAATTAATCAGCAGCAAGGGATCTTTTATATGCAATATCTAACAGACATGATTGTACATACCACAACCTTTGTTACACCAGTCATAGAGCAGTGCCTGGAATGAGAAATAGTCACTGATGGGGATTGATCCTAGACTGACTATGCATCAGGTAAGCGCTCATTTACCAATGGGTTATGTCCCGCCCCACCTACAATATAGGAGGTGAAACTTTGTTTTGTTTACCAACACCACAAGAGCATTGATTCATTCATTAATCATCGGCTATTGGATGTCAAACATTTGGCAATTCGGACACGTTTTCATCAGAAGAAACCCACTACATGTAGCAAGGGTTGTTTCATATGCACTTTCCAACAGACAGGAAAGCACATACCACAGCCTTTGACCAATTGTGGTGTACAGGTTGTAATGGGGGGAAAAAAACAATCAGTTGAATGGATCTAATGAGGTGGTTCCATCCTGCGATGCAAGCATCTCAAGCGAGCACTCAACCGACTAAGCTAAATCCCGCCCCCCAATTAAAACTGATGCTTCAATATAGAAATTAAGAAAGAAAGGTTTTATTTAATGACATACCCAATACGTTTTAACTACGGTTTTATGGTGTTGCACATATATAGTAGTGTTGGACATATAGTTAAAAACAACAGAGATTAGTAGAGAAGAAACCTGCTGCTGCCACTCTTTTCAACTAATTAGTAGCAAAGGATCTTTTATATGCACAGACAGGATAGTACATATCACAACCTTTGTTACAACAGTTGTGGAGCATTGGCTGGTACGAGAAATAGCCCAATGGGCCTACCAATGAGGATCGATTCTAGACCGACCATGCATATGGTGAGCACTTAATTTAGCACTGGGCTACGTCCTGCCCCACAATATATACAATATAGGAGGTGATGACTAAGAATAAATCTTATTTCCCGTCTTCTGTTGTCACTCACAGAATAAAAAACAACTGGTTAATGACATACGTTATTGGCTTTATCCTCTTTATAAAAACATGAAACCAAAAAAACCTATGAAATAACCGGAATTCAAATGAAACTGCTCAATCAAGCATGCACCAATAAGATTTTCCACAAAATTGACTAAATTCATTTGGTTTAATCGATTTTCAATATATATTTTTTTTTCTGGGTTTTTTTTTTTTTTCAGGTTCTTTTTGCTTGCATGTCATGTAAAGCATACACTGAGAAAAATGTATTATAAAGTCTTCATTCAGAGACTTCACGGCAAAAGGTGACAACTGCACCCACTGCATGTCATAAGCAGGAGGCAGCGAACAAGAAAAACTACTCACTTGTATTAAAGACCTGAAAATGTCGACAATACTCTCGTCATCCCTGTAGACTTGCCACACAACACTTCTGCCTTTTGTTAGAGAATGCAGCTCGATTACTAATTTATAAAGTGTTGTTTTATGTCACAAACAAAGCAGTATTATGGATCTGTTAAGGGAGCATAAAACATCGAACAAATAAGCTACACACTTGGAAAAAATATCATCTTTGGAAAAAAATAGGAGTCAAAACAAAAAGTGTGATGAATATTCGAATCATCTAATATAGTATCATGACCTAGGACTGGCTATCTAAATATTGTTGAGATTTTCTTAATTCAAGATCTATGAAGGAAAGAAATGTTTTATTTAACGACACACTCAACACATTTTATTTACAGTTATATGGCATCGGACATATAGTTAAGGACCACATAGATATTGAGAGCGGAAACCTGCTGTCGCCACTTCATGGGCTACTCTTTTCGATTAGCAACAAGGGATATTTTATATGCACCATCACACAGACATGATAACATATACCATGGCCTTTGATATATCAGTCGTGGTGCACTGGCTGGAGCGAGAAATAGCTCAATGGGCCCACTGACGGGGATCAATCCCAGACCGACCGTGCATCAAGTGAATGCTTTACCACTGGGCTACGTCCCGACCCGTATGATCTATGAATGCATGGTTAAAACTTAAGAATTTGTTATCTATGACAATTTTAAAATGTTTTTGACAAAGGCCAAATATCTCATCTACAGTAATATTGAGTCTGTCTACAGCAATTTTTCAGACCAGTAACTTTTGCAACAAATGGGGTGAGACGTAGCCTAGTGGTAAAGCATTCGCTTCATGCATAGTCTGTTTAGGATCGATTCCCATCAGTGGGCTCATTGGGCTATTTCTCATTCCAGCTCATGCACCACAATTGGTATATGATGAAAGGCTGTGGTATGTGCCGTCTGTGGGATGGTGCATATAAAACATCACTTGCTACTAATGGAAAAATGTAGCAGGTTTTCTTTCTAAGACTATATCTCAAAGTGACCAAATGTTTCATATCCAATAGCCGATGATTAATAAATCAATGTACTCTAGTCGTGTTCTTAAACAAAATAAACTAAACTTTGCAATATATAAACATACCATTAAAAGCAAAAATCATTCCCTCAATCAACAGCAATAGTTTGTATCCAGTGGCACAAAACTGCCATCAGTAAAGTCCTTGACCTATGAAAATATATATCACAGCTATAGTCATTGCTGTCATTAAGCTCAAGCCCTGCAATGATAGATAGGTTTGGTTTTTTGTACAGACAGACAGTTAAAGTTTGTTTATGTTTACCGACACCACTGGAGCACATTGATTAATTAATCATTGGCTATTATAAGTCAATATGACCCAAGACAGGTAGCTGATTTATACAGGTCACTTTATACTTTATATGGCTGCTTTAGAATTATTTTGTTTTTGTTTAATGACACCACTAGAGCACATTGATTTATTAATCATCGGCTATTGGATGTCAAATATATGGTCATAGAGGAAACCTGCTAAATTTTTTCCATTAGTAGCAAAGGATCTTTTATATGCACCATCCCACAGACAGGATAGCACATACCACAGCCTTTGATATACTGGTGCACTGGCTGGAACGAGAACTAGCCCAATGGGCCCACCTGTGGGGATCGATCCCAAACCAACTACGCATTAAGCGAACGTTTTACCACTGGGCTACGCCCCGCCCCTCTGCTTTACAAAGGTGGCCACTTGAGACTAGTTGATTCATTAAAGTTTATATAGGACAGAGATGCTAATTCTGCAGCAAAATTAGATAGGCGTGCAGCGGTATAATCACATAGCACAAAATACATTACCTAATGACACACTGCACACCTAATGTTGTGTTATCACGCAATCAAATGAACCCAAACAATCATGCAATATCACGCTGATCTAGTCAATATCACATGAGATACAACACAACACAATACGCAATCAGTCTCCAGGGTCAAGCTCTGCTGGAAAACAATTACCACCTGAACTGCAGGCAATGATTATAATTACGTAAAGGGGAAGAAATGTTTTGTTACTGAGATGTAGTTCAGTTAGCCAATTCAGGAGCAAATAACCACGATCACCTTTTTCATCAGGGGTCACAATCTACAATATAGCCCAGTCAGTACAGCCTTCGCCTTAGGTACTTCGGTATAAAAGAATCAAATCCCTTTGGTGGACGTATATTCTCTCTGACTTCTGGATTTGGGTCAAGTATCCCATGACTGGTATATCAAAGGCCATGGTTAGTGCTGTCTTGTCTGTAGGAAAATGTTTGTTTTGTTTAACAACACCACTAGAGCACATTGATTTATTTATCATAGGCTATTATCATGTCAAACATTTGGTAATTTTGATATACAGTCTTAGACAGGAAACCCGCTACATGTTTCCATTAGTAGCAAGGGATCTAGTATAATCCCCATACCTTAGACAAAATAGCACATACCATGGCCTTTGATACACCAGTCGTGGTGCACTGGCTGGAACAAGAAATAGCCCAATGGGCCCCACTGATCAATCCCCAACCGACCATAAATCAGGAAAGCGCTCTTGTCTGCAGGAAAGTGCACATAAAAGATCCCTTGCAGCTAATGGAAAGAATGTAGTGGGTTTCCCCTGAAGACTAGGACGGTCTATGTGTCACAATGACCGAGTATTTAATATCCAATAGCCGATGATTAATTAATGTGCTAAAGTAGTGTTGTGAAAACCTTTTTTCTTTTATTCACCAGCCCTATATGGAGAGGATGGGAATAGAATGTCTGTTTAATAACACTTCAGCCCATTTGTAAACTATGGCTATTTGGTTATTTTGACCCATGTGTGTGGTGTGTGTGTGTGTGTGGTGTATGTGTGGTGTGTATGTGGTGTGATGTGTGTGTGTGTGATGTGTGTGTGTGGTGTGTGTGTGATGTGTGTGTGTGTGGTGTGTGTGTGGTGTGGGTGTATGTGTGTGGTGGGTGTGTGGTGTGTGTGTGTGTGGTATGTGTGGTGTGTGTGTGTGTGAGGTGTGTGGGGTGAGTGTGTGTGTGGTGTGTGTGTGGTATGTGTGGTGTGTGTGGTGTGTGTGGTGTGTGTGTGGTATGTGTGTGGTATGTGTGGTGTGGATGTGGTGTGTGGGTGTGGTGTGAGTGTGTGTGGTGTGAGTGTGTGGGTGTGGTGTGTGTGTTGTGGGTGTGGTGACAGATAAGACAGTTTGTTTTGTTTAACAAACACTACCAGAGCACACTAGAACAATAGAGATTTATTAATCATCGGCTATTGAATGTCAAACATTTGGTCATTCTAACATATAGTCTTTTTTAAAAAGAGAGTAAACCCGCTACATTTTTCCATTAGTAACAAGGGATCTTTTAAATGCACCATCCCACAGACAGGATAGCACATACCACGGCCTTTGATATACCAGTCATGGTGCACTGTCTGGGACAAGAAACAGCCCAATGGGCCCCCTGATAGGGATCGATCCTAGACAGACTGCGCATCAGTAGACAAGACAGACTGCGCATCAGTAGACAAGACAGATGCATATATATATATATATATATATATATATATATATATATATATATATATATATATATATTTCAGATGAGTGATATCAAGATGTCTGATTGTAAATAAGCTTTATTTGGCCATTATTTCCCAACATCTACTTTTAGCTCCTCTAATAAAGCCAAAGGCTCTAGTGAGCTTATGTCATAGAGCTTGGCACGCCATTCATTAAGGTTTCTTATTTTAGATATTTGATACAGCAAGTAGAAATCAAAGTAACCAAGCCATAAGTTACATTCAATGTCAACATGTACTGAACATCATTAGTTTATTTTTATTTTTTTTAATTATTTAAAGACAGAAAAAGTTTTTATGTATAAATCAACTAACTATAGAAGCTGCAGTATTATTTCACAGTAAAGAATGCTATATCACTCTGATTGAAGGAAGGAAATGTTTTACTTAATGACACACTCAACACATTTTATTTACGGTTATATGGCGTCAGACTTATGGTTAAAGACCACACAGATATTGAGAGGAAACCCGCTGTCACCACTTCATGGGCTACTCTTTTCGATTAGCAGCAAGTGATCTTTTATATGCACCATCCCACAGACAGGATAGTACATAGCACGGCCTTTGTTACACTAGTTGTGGAGCACTGGCTGGAATGACAAATAGCCCACTCTGATTGAAGTCAGATCCTACAGTTCACCTAGTACTATCTGTTAACAGATCTGAATGACAAATAGCCCTCTGATTGAAGTCAGATCCTACAGTTCACCTAGTACTATCTGTTAACAGATCTGAATGACAAATAGTCCACTCTGATTGAAGTCAGATCCTACAGTTCACCTAGTACTATCTGTTAACAGATCTGAATGACAAAACCGTAAAACATGGTCAGGGTGGTATCTAGAACTGCTTAATGCAATCTAATGGACATTTGGCAAAATAGTGTCTGATTCCATGAATCGGTCTAGTGCCTCATCTTTAGGATGATAGCCACTCTATAGTAGATCCTTGACTGGAGATTTTATCTCTCTTGCAATGTTAAATTCTGTATCCTGGTTACTTCTCATCATTAATACTCGGGCAAAAATTGTAATTTTCCATAATCCATATCCAACAAAATAAACACACATCCTGCTTTTTACCTGGAGTATTTTAAAAATATTGTTGTACCTGAACATATGCCTCCCGTGGTGCAATGGGCCCACTTACAGGGATTGATACCAGACCGACCGTGCATCAAGCGAGCGCTTTACCATTGGCCTATGTCTCGCCCCGAATATGAATAAATACATTTGGAATGACCGTTGGCCAAATTATTACAAATTTTGCTTTGCCATTAGAAGAAACACTAAGTTTGAACGTACAAAATTATTTTAGACAAAAATAGCTATTAAGATACTATAAAGCTACAATGTCCAGAAATGCATTGGATATAGAGATATTTATATTCTAAGCAAGAAAATGTAAGTAAATTGTTATTTTAATAATGCAAAAATATTTTATCTGCTGAAGATCATTTAAAATGGCTACAAACTCAGGATATAGTTCCTACACAGCTGGTTTTAGACTAGAGTATTTTAATTTTGTCTCAACAAAAGGAAATATTTCAAATGTCATTTGACTGACAGCGAACAAGCATGGCTAAATCAATATGAGAACTAAGCAGGGGTCTGCGAAACTTTAATAAAAGATCTGGTGACAAGAAATACGCAGAAGCCAGCATTCTGTCTTGAAGTGCTCATGCATGCAGTAAATCACTTCATATTTGCTGTCTAGACACCACATTATCTTGTTTATATGTGCATTATTTTTCTTTTGATATAATCATATTGCATTGCATTTACCAGCATGGTCTTATTGTGGATAAACAAAAACAAACAGTTCCCTGTTGCCAAAAGTAACGCTAGCAGACGGATAAATTGCAGACTTGAGGGATAAGAGGAGGGGAAATTCATGGGTGTGATCCACAAAGACTGGGGATTGGACCAGTCTGAAGTGGATAATGTGCGTCCATCTTGGGGATTATAAATAACAAGAGTGAAAAGGAACACACATGCAAAAAAATGTAGTTACATAGAATAGAATAGATGTTTAACAATACCCCAGCACGAAAATACATCAGCTACTGGGTGTCAAAACTATGGTCAATGCAAACAAATAAAGTTGATGATCAACATCAATATAAAAATTCAACAATTAATTTAAAACGCAGTGTAAAAAACTGTGCAAAAAAATACAAATATCATAAATAGGTAATATTAAAATTTAGAATAAAAGTCAGTATCACGTAAAAATTGTAATAAAAGTTCTGGATGGAATCAAAAGGATTCCATCACATTTCGTTGTCCAAATATATCTTTTCGAGTTTCTTCGAGATGCGTACACTCCACCAAAATGTAGTTACAGTCACACAGGGTTCATTACATACTTTAATTCACATGATTATTCAACTACCTGTAACACAATGTTTACTGTACGCTTAGTATTTTAAATAAGTTCTGCTACATTAAAGCAGAGACAGTTCTACATGAAGGGCAGACAACTATTCTATGAAGGATACTTGTCAATTATTGACAATTTGTGAGGACAATATTCAACACTGATACTGACCAATAATTTGTTTTATTAAAGTACATATATTATCATATCAGAAAGTTTAGTACATTCATATTTTCTCTTTTTTTTTATCTTATTAAAAATATAATTGTGTGTGGTTATAGTTTTCTGCAAAATATGTTCTGACGATCTTTGTGCGATGTGATAAGAACAGGAACATGGAATTAAACAAATCTCAGTGGTCAATATGATCTAATCAGATAGAATGGTCTGAGCGCAATAGCATTATTTATAGACTGCCATGTGACTGGTTTTTGACCAATCAGAATACAGATATATTCAAACTATGTAACAAATCATTTCAAATGATGGATAAACTCTTTATATGAGCAAACAACTACACAATTACATAATTTTACAAAATTGCAATCTTTCGAAAAAGGGGGAGGGATGTAGCCCAGTGGTAATGCACTCGCTTGATACAGAGTCAGTCTGGAATTGATCCCCATCAGTGGACCAATTGGGTTATTTCTCATTCCAACCAATGCACCACAACTGGTATATCAAAGACCATGGTATGTGTCATCCTATCTGTGGGACGGTCTATATAAAAGATCCCTTGCTACTAATGGGAAAATGCATCAGGTTTCTTCTCTAAGACTATATGTCAGAATTACCAAATGTTTGACATCCAGTAGCAGATGATTAACAAATCAATGTGCTCTAGTGGTGTCATGTAAAAAAAAAACCCCAAAACCCCAAACAAACAAACAAACAAACAATCAATCAATCAACATGTGCTCATTGGTCAACTCTCACACCTAGGCTATTAATTAACAAATATATATATAGTTCACATACTGACCGTATTTCTTATGGATTTACTTCAAATAGCCATTTCTTTGTCCAATACTTTTGAACTATTTTCACACATCCATTGCCATCAGTTGTCCATATAATCAATACTGATAGGAACTTCTTAATTGTTGTAATCTGATTATTAATATTTGTATGGTTTGCTAATAAATAGTGAACGTGGCCACCACGGTTCGTTGGGTTCAGAAAAACAGTATTTTCTCATAGATCCACAATCAAGGTAAACAACTGATATGCTTTTCACAAATAGTTCACTTCACAAAAGCTTTGCTTTCCCACAAGAATATGAGACTCATGTTCCCATAAAGTTAATACATCTTTATTTCTATATTTGAAAAAAAAAATCCACAATAAAATATTCTGAAAAAGATTAAATATTTAACAGGAATTAATTTTATAAAAAAAATTCTGTAATAGTAACAAAGGATCTCTATTTGTTCTTTCTTAAATCACACGTGAAATGTTACCAAATGACTCTGAAAAGGAAAGGAATATTTGTCAGCTATTAGGTACATAGGCATCGAAGGAGGTTATATGGTGTCAAACATATGGTTATGAACCACACCATTATTGAGAGAGGAAACCCGCTGTCACCATTTCATGGGCTACTCTTTTCAATTAGCAGCAAGGGATCTTTTATATGCACCATTCCACAGACAGGATAGTACATACCACGGCCTTTGATATACCAGTCATGGTGCACTGGCAGGAGCGAGAAATAACTCAATGGGTCCATCAACAGGGATCGATCCTACACCAACCGTGCATCAAGCAAACACTTTACCACTAGGCTATGTCCCACACCTTATGATCAGTTGTGAAGCACTGGCTGGAATGAAAAATAACCCAGGCATCGAAGGATGCTAGTAACTAAGGGACAGGGGAGGGCAATTATTAATTTGTCTTTCAATGGCGGGATGTATATTCTGGCCACTTCAGCTTCAGAACAGGAGGCAGAAACAATATAAAAGATAAATAGCTGCTGATACCAGGTTTTTTCTTTTATATTCAAGAGTATCATGGAGTAATCAATAGTCACGCATGTCACTTTTATTTTTCTAAAGCTTGCAAGCACATATGCGAACAAGTGATGTGACATTTATCTACAAATGAAAAACCAACACTTCCTGTTCTGCTTACAGAATACATCTACAATGAAAAACATTTTGATAAGTGATTTACATATGTTTTTTCAAGAAAAAGACTGTTTTCACTAATACCAAATACAAGGATCCAGAGACTGAAATTGCTAAACATGTAACAAGATTTCAGTGCACGTTTTACATAGTACGCCAAAAGTGGTTTTTATTTAAAACCTGGCTTTGGCAAAAATGAATTCGGCAGTAGATATTAATAACACAGTGTGTTATATACAGCACTGGACCAACTATTTACGTAAATAATATTCATTTTATTGCTTTTTGGTTACACATCTTTACTTTACTGTTTATCCGTATCACAGACTATTGATTACTCCAGAATATATATGTAACAATGACCATTTTTTTTATATACACCACCAACAGGAATCATCATTAAGTTACTGTAGGTCACAGCCCTTCAATAAATAAGACATTTTGAGGTTTTTATTCACGTTATATTAGTCTTTGTTTAGAAAACAGTAACCCGAAATAAATAATTCAACATCAACTACACATCAACATAAAAAGTGTTTTAATACATCACAGGTTTGCGTGCTGTCTTGGGGCTGGATTAGCATATTTATAGCACTACCGGGTTGCGTAATACAAAATTGATAGCACTGTTTTGTATGGATACAGATGTATCACATTGTACTTTTGCTGTATGATGAAACATGCATGACTATAGCCTGGCATGGTTACTTTTTTATGTTTTGTTTAGTATGACATACCAATTCATTATGCAAGTTTCAGATATCACTACACAATTATAAAATAATTAACAGTAGCAAATATAAATAATGAAAATTTTGAAAACACAATGTTCCTTGTTTTAGTTTTTTTGTTTGCTTGTTCTGTTTATCGACATCACTGGAGCACAATGATTAATCAATCATCGGCTATTGGATGTCAAACATTTGGTAACTCTGAAATAAAGAGTCTTAGATTAGTAGCATTAGCAACAAGGGATCTTTTAAGTGCACTTTCCCACAGACATGACCCCCAATAACCGATCCGACACAAAATAACCGTAAATAAAATGGGTTGAGTGCGTCGTTAAATAAAACATTTCCTTCCTTCCTTTCCAATAACCGATGTGTATTTCTGTGCTGGGGTGTCGTTAAACATTAATTCATTCATTCATTCATTTCCCACAGATCCTACAATGTAAGCACCATAGGCGAGCACAACTGAGCTTAATCCCCCCCCCCCCACCTCCCCCATTTTAGAGTAAAGTTAAAGCTTGTGTTCTTTAACGATACCATTAGAGCACATTGATTCATTAATTAATTGAGAGCTACTGGATATCAAACATTCAGTAAATTTAAACAGTCTTCAGCGGGAACCCCATAATGTTTCCATCAGCAGCAAGGGCTCTTTTATATGCACTCCCCCCTCCACAGACAGGACATCTAGCATATACAACATACATATATACCAGTTATGGAGTACTGGTTTGGATTGGAAAACACCAAACCTCACGGGCAGGTGATCTAAACTAACTCAGTTGTCTTAGAGTAAAATTTAAAAAACATGACATTTAATAATCAATTCTTAGTATTTACAAGACAGCAGAAAGCATGAATCAGGGAACATTACCTTAGAGTCTTCTTCGTCTAGACAAAAAAGTTAAGTACTGTATTTTATAATCTGAATGACAAAACGGTCATCTGCAATCCATCCTATATCTCTACACAATGCAAAGCCAAATGGGGATTTAGCAAAAAGGTGGTTGATTCCATGAATCTCTGTTTAGTGTCCTGTCTGAAGGAGGACAGCCAGTTATGAAGTAATCCTTTACTGGACAATACATCCTTCCTGCACCGCTCAAGAGGACTGCCACTCCAAGACTAGTTTACTAAATCAAAATTATAGCACAGGACAGAACTCAATGGAATAAATAAATCTGTGATGATATGCACTCAAAAATTAGTTAAAACAGTCATGATATCAGGTGTTTGCAATAGGTGATCATATCTTGCCCCACTGATAGCACTAGTCATGAGTACTGCACCACAGCTGGCCCCCTTAACTCTCTATAGATACGGCCCTGCAAACCTGACTGCTCTTGTATGAAGGCAAGAGAAACGGTGTAAAAATGTGTCGAAAGACCAAACTACTTGGATCAATAAGAAATGAAGCAAATTAGCATTCTGATAAAACACCAAGTGGGAAGAGGTACTTAAGTGGCCAGATATGTACATTGGATTATTGTTTTGACCACGGCATTGGCAGTGACTGCATGATAAAATAGACTTCAAAATTCATACAATGAACAAACATTTGTACGTGTAATATGGACCACTTTAAACACAGTAGAGTGTGCATGGTGGTCAGAATGTCATTACATGCAGTGTATGCCAGTTTGAACTATTTTTAACCAAGACATTATGTTGTTAGAAAACTTTAGAATCTGTAGATTGGTGGTTCTAGATTTATGTGTCTAAGACAGACAGACAGACAGACAGACAGACAGACAGACAGAGACACAGAGACACAGACAGGCAGAAAGACGGAACATCTAAAACAAAAAAACCTCAGCATGTGCAACATGCTCTGTTTAAAAAAAACAGCAAATAAACTGTATGTTAAAAGCCATATGATAAAAAAAAAAAAAATTCTAATTAATTTCCATTATAATAGTTATAAACTTTTAATAGCCAGTTGTGAAAGGTTTGAATAGATATTTGATATGTCATGATTTATTATTTCACTAATGGTATGGTACTATTTGAAAACCAGGGCCATACTCAATGTTTGAATTATCTCAGTATCACTCGATTCCAGAGTACATGGAATCTGAAGTGCCTGCCAGGTAGTTATCCCCCATTGGGGTCATACACTCAGGAGATACGCCCATAATCACACCTGTGAAACACAGTGTATGTTGCCTTATACATGTCCCCATTGAGACTAGCATAACAGTGTACTCACTCTAAATTGGAGTTGATACTGGAAGGAAAGAAGGACGGAAGGACGGAAGGAAGGAAGGAAAGAAGGATGGAAAGAGGGAGGGAGGGAGGGAGGGAGGGAGGGAGGGAGGGCGGGCGGGCGGGCGGGCGGGAGGGAAGGAAGGAAGGAAGGAAGGAAGGAAGGAAGGAAGGAATGTCTTATTTCATGACTTACTCAACAGATTTTTATTACAGTTATGACATCGGACATTAAGGATCACACAAAAATGAAAGCAGAAACCAGCTGTTCGCACTTCATGGGCTATTCTTTTCGATTAACAGAAGGGTTTCTTTTACAGGCATCATCCCACAGGCAGTACATACTTTGGCTTTTATCACCAACTGGGATTGATCCTAGATCAATCATGCATCAGGTGAGTGCGTTACCAATGGGCTACATCCTGTCTTTCAAATTGGTACTGGAATGAAAAATCCCCCATTGCCTCAGGTGGAATATTACGCCAATATCTATCAACTTGGAATTTGATAACAGTAAGGGCCCTGTAACTAAACAACCAAGACCAGCTGACATATTAATTACCAGGTAGCATTATGTACAGGTATTCTAAACAAAAACAATATACAGTCAAATCAGTTTAATTGCATAGCCCCTGTGCATGTCAAATTTATGCTAATAACTGGTATAACCAATTATTCAATAGAGCCCCATTTCCAGATTATAACCAACGATAAACTTTACAAATGCCTTGTGGACAGTCTATCTTACTCTTCACTGCAGAACACTGTCTGAATGCTGATACATGTATGCATTTCATTTGTTTATACATGCATTTTAAAATAATAATAAATAAAATAACAGTATAAATGTTGTAAGATTAAAAAAAAAAAGTCAGTTCTGTGCAGCCGAATAACATGCAAATAACCAATTTATGCTATAAACCAGTACTAGCAAAACAAAAGCCGATAACCACGCTTAGTAAAAGGATTCATCATAATAAACAAGCATTCTCAAAGTACTGCTAAAACAATTAATGTCCCCTCCCGGTCCAACACATTTTCATATTTCCTAAGTTCAAGAACCATAACTCTGTGAACAATGGGTAAATCAACATCAAAGTCAAATCTGATATGTAACAGTACATGATAAAGATATACACAAAAATTCCTCTCAATATCTTGAGGTATTGCAAAAAAACACTAAAAAAAACCCAGAAAACAACTTTCGTATCTCTGAAGTCCAACGACCATAACTTTGTCAAAAATG
The DNA here is from genome assembly GCF_016097555.1 of Gigantopelta aegis. Taxonomy (NCBI): domain Eukaryota; kingdom Metazoa; phylum Mollusca; class Gastropoda; order Neomphalida; family Peltospiridae; genus Gigantopelta; species Gigantopelta aegis. The sequence goes on from NC_054706.1 coordinate 53,722,413, forward strand.
GATATATTACTTTATCTGTGACAGTAAGTGATAAAAGCTACACACAAAATCTTAGTTCAATATTTTGATGCATTGTGAAAATAATGTCTGCTAAACTGTATGTGGGACAGTCGGACGGAAAGACAGATGGACATAAGGATGAAGACAAAACCTACAATCCCCTCTAGTTGGAACCAGTAGGAGAATAATAATAATACGAGTTACAAGGAATTACGGATTATCTGTCTCGAGTGAAATTAATGTTGTCAGTCACGAGCTTTAGCTTTAACGTTAATTTCATGAGTATCGAGTGGGTTATTGTATTTATTACCCATAGTGTAAATAGTTTAGAAACTTAAACTTTAAATTTCTTACATGACACAAACTATATAATATACAAGATGTGAAAGTCTAAGGAAACTGATGACGTCACTATAAAGAAAAGCAATGACGTCAAAAGCTATCTTTAGGTACATTCACTGTTGTTTGTAAAATCTCATCAACGAGAGACTTGACAGTCGAGGAAACCAATGGCGTCACCAAACTAACGACAGATAAAAACTACATTCACCCTTATCTCACTGCCCATATGGGTAATAAATAATAATAATACACTGTAAGTCAAAAAAATATATTACAGTGTTGGGACAAGTACTCGTTACTTTGGTGGGGGGGGGGGGGGGGGGTTCTTTTTTTTTATTGTCGGTGGTGACATTGGTTAAAATATAATCTGTCAAATAATGATTGCACTATACATGTAGATCTGATATATTTTTCACTTTAATATCTTGTTATGGTTTACAGTGTTAAAAATAATAGTTATTAAGGATAAATAATAATACGAGTAAAATTAATAGTTACATGGCTGTTCCAGAAATAATCAAATAATGTATTTTCTTTTAATCCACGTTTTATCACCACTGCATACACAAAATAAATAAATAAATAAATAAATAAATCACTGAAATCAATAGTGAAACATACATTAACACTGAGATGGATACATCAAACCAAAATTGATAGAGAAGAAATTATGGTTACCATGACTGCCATCAGAAACGAAAAAGAAAGAAAGAAAGAAAGAGAGGAAGCGGGAAAAAAAGGAAGGAAAGAAGGAGAGAATAGGAAGGATGGAATGAAGGACTAATGGCAGGAAGAAAAAGAACGAAAGAAAAAGGAAGGAAGGAAGGAATAGAAAGAAAGAAGAAAAGAAAGAAAGAAAAGAAAGAAGAGGGGGAAAAGGAAGGAAAGAAGGAGAGAATTGGAAGGAGAATGAATGAAGGACTAATGACAGGAAGAAAAAGAACGAAAGAAAAAGAAAGGAAGGAAGGAAGGAATAGAAAGAAAGAAGAAAAGAAAAAGAAAGAAAGAAGAAAGAAAGAAAAAAAAGAGGGGGAAAAGGAAGGAAAGAAGGAGAGAATAGGAAGGATGGAATGAAGGACTAATGGCAGGAAGAAAAAGAACGAAAGAAAAAGAAAGGAAGGAAGGAAGGAATAGAAAGAAAGAAGAAAAAGAAAGAAAGAAGAAAAGAAGAAAGAAAGAAAGAGGGGGAAAAGGAAGGAAAGAAGGAGAGAATAGGAAGGATGGAATGAAGGACTAATGGCAGGAAGAAAAAGAACGAAAGAAAAAGAAAGGAAGGAAGGAATAGAAAGAAAGAAGAAAAGAAAGAAAGAAAGAAGAAAAAAAAAAGGGGGAAAAGGAAGGAAAGAAGGAGAGAATAGGAAGGGAGGAATATGAATGATTGTTGGAAGAAAATACTTAAATGGCATGTAATAGAATTAAATAAAGAAGAAGAAAAGAACGACAAAAGAAGAAAGAAATTAAGGAAAAGAAGGAATAAAGGAAGGAAGGAAGGAAAGAAGAGAAAACGAAAAGAAAGTAAAAAAAAAAGAAAGAGGGGGATAAAAGGACAGAATGAAAGAAAGGAGAGAATAGGAATGAATGGAGAATGAAGGACTAATGGCAGGAATAAAAGAAACGAAAGCAAAAAGACCTTAAGGAAGGGAAAAATAATAATAGAAAGAATGACAGAAAGAAGAAGAAAGAAAGAAAGGAAGGGAATAAAAAGGAAGGAAAGAAGGATAGATAATAGGAATGATGGAATGAATTACTAATGGCAGGAAAAGAAAAGAAACGAAAGAAAACTAAAGGAAGGAAGGAATAGAAAGAAAGACAAAAGAACAATGAGAAATAAAAGAAAGAAGAAAGAAATGAAAGAAAAAAGAAAGAGAGGGTAAAAAGGTAAGGAAAGAAATAGTAGGATGGAATAATGACTATGGGAATGAAGAAACTAACTCAAAAGAAATAAGAAAGAAAGGAAGGAAGGACTCTAGGAATAGAATAGAAAATATAAAGAAATAATAAAGAAAGAATAAAAGAAAGAGGGGAATTAAATAAAAGAGGGAAAGAAGGTGAATAGGAATACTATGGAATAATTACTAATGGCAACGAAAGAAAAAGAACGAAAGAAAAAGAAGGAAGAATAAATAGAAATAAAGAAGAAAGATAAATAAAAGAAAGATCAAGAAAAGAAAGAGGGGGAAAAAGGAAGGAAAGAAGGAGATAATAATAGGATGTTATTTGCAACGGAATGACTAATTGCAGTAAGAAAAATACCGACTAAATAAAAAGGAAGGAAGGAATAGAAAGAAAAGAAAAGAAGAAAGAAAGAAAGAAAGAAAAGAAAAGAAAAGGGGGGAAAAACTAAGGAAAGAGTAGATAAGAATAGGAAGGATTTAATTAAGACTAATTTCAGGAATAAAAAGAACGAAAGAAAAAGAAAGGAATTAAGGAAGGAATTAATAGAAGGGAATATATAAAGAAGAAGAAATAAAGAAAAAAAAGAAAGAAATAAGTTCAAGAAGAGAAAGATAATATAGGAAGAAAGAAGTTATAGGACTTAATTGAATAAGAATAAGGCTTAAGAACAGAAAGGAAAAAAGAAAGAGTAATAATTAGAGGAGAAAAGAAAGATATATAACTAAGAGGGGGACAAGAAAAATAAGAAAGAAAGAAAGAAATCAATGATGGGTAATGGCAGGAAACAGAACGGAATAGTAAGTAGAAGGATATTACTTCCTAATAGACAAGAATGAAATAAAAATAGAAAGGAAGAAAAATGAAATGAAGAAAAAGTAAGATATGAAGAAGAAAAAAAAGAACAAAAGAAGATGGAAAAGAAGGAAGGAAGGAATAGACATATGAGAAAGAAATGATTTAATTAATTACGAAGAAATTAAAGACAAGAAGAAAAGAAAATAATGAAAAATTAAGAAGGAAGTAATTAAATGAATAAAAAGGAAGGAAAGAAATAAAATAAAGTTGAAAAAAAGTAATGAATAAAAAAAAATTTACTAAAATAAATAAAAAAATAACGAAGAAAAGAAATAAAAAGGAAAAATAATTATATAAAAGAAAGAAAAAAAAATAAGAAATAACGAAAGAAAGAAAAAATAAAATTTAAATTAAGAAAATAAACTAAATGATTAATAAAAAAAAAAAACTAATTTCATTAATAAAAATAACTAAAGAAAAATAAAGAAACAAATAAAATCTAAATAAAAAAAAAAAAAAAAAATAACAGAAATAAATAGAAAGAAAGAAAAACAAAAAAATAAGGTAAAAATATAATGACAATAATTATGAAAGATAATTTAATTAATTAAAAAATGTTCTAAGTAAAAAATAACTAAATAACGAAAAAAGAAAAGAAAAATAAATAAAGAAAAGAAGGAGAGGAATAAAAAATAAAGAAATAAAGAAAAAAGAAAGAAGCAAGAACTAAAGAAATAAACTAGGAAGAAAAGAAAGATTAAATAATTATGATTTAAGGAAGACCATTTTCACAAACAGTCCGAGAAAGAAAGAAGCAGAAGAAAGAAAGAAAACAATCAACAAGGAGGAATGAAGGGGGTTTTCTTCCTGTAAATTTGCATCCCCAAAGTTTTCTGTATGTTTGCTCCCCAAGAACTATAACATGACCTTCACTTAAAAGGAGAAATACAGCACAAACATTCTGATGTAAAATGAATGGACAAGAGAAGATCAATTAAAGAGATATTGGGCTTTTTTTTCCTCCCTCACTTAACTCACCTGTCGATATTTAAATGTCCGTCATCGTACCGAGGACAAAGTACTCCAATAAAAAGGAACACAGTTGTTAGCCGTCACCAGTCCCGGCCCATGAATGAATCCTTATTAACTTGTATTGACGTAGTAGCGACTGTTGCGAATGCCTCAAGAACATTTGCCGCCCTTGCTATTATACCATCTGCAGGATGGATGTGAAAGGTTCCAAGACACCATCCGATGACAGTGTGTCAGCACTGTGACCACACAACACTCCGACAGCATGCAGGCATCAATACAAACAGGTTTCAGGTTGTTATTTTGTTTTCGCCCGGCAAGACACACTGGTTATTAAACTGCAAAGCAGATTGCAAAGGAATTGTAATGCTTCACTGAGTTCTATTTAGAATTTTTCAAATTAATATTTCATGAAGCTACTTTTTTATGCTTTCATCCCACTTTTTTAATGCAGAAAAATGGATAATCTTTTTCTCTCAATATAAAGGCATTAAAGATTGATAATTATATCATCTGTATAAACTTTTAATTGGATATTTAAAAATTAATATATTATAACTAATAAAGTACTTTAAATATGTATGTAATCCTAAACAACTTTTTTAAAATTACATTTTAATTTTTTTCCATTTTTTAATCTATATTATTATTAATAAATGTTTAAATAACTGTAGCCATAAAATTAGAATGACTAAAAGCAATAACGTATTCCAATGTCAGTAGCAGATCATGGATTTTATTTGGAGGTGCAACAATTATCCATTAAATTAAACATTTTAAAAACAATGATGTTGATAAAATTAATCTTCTGAAAACTACAATCTCGGGGAAAAGATTAATTCATTAAAATAAAGATACATGTACAAATATTTTCAAATGTATATTAGGTTTTAGATATTAATCTTAGCAAACCAGCATTCATATGACTATTTTTAATTTAACATGTTACAAAAAAAATAAAATAATGCATTAGTAACAAAATCGAAACAAGGTCAAACATTGTTAATTAACAGAAAACTACATAAGTTTAAATGAAGAGAGTTAGATACATTAAATTAGTAAGTTATCTCGAAAATACTACACTCTGTTTTTGCACACAGATGTACAACGAAAGAGAGAAATCGTCAAAAAGAAGAAATGAACACTATTCAAGCGGCGAAGTTAATCTGCTCGGCTAAGAGCAAGCCATCTCCCACATGATTCCATGATTAACTCCATTCGAAAGAGAAATCCTCTAATCAACGTGACCGCAAACACACCCTCAATGAGACAGCCAGGGCCGCCGAAGCGTCATTTCTCTGAAGAACAAATCTCGCTATTACATTAATCGGACACTTACACACAGCGGTCACTTGCTGTAACCCTGGCCCGAGCACGGCACACACACACAGACATGTGCTTGGACTGACTCTCCTACAGTCTTCGTTATAGGTGGTGCTCTCTCTCTTGATGGAGGAAACACGGAAATCACCCACGACTGTTTGCTCTTTGGGACAAAGTGAGCTAGCATTATCAAATCAATAAGCCGTGAGGTGACATTGTAACTTTGGACAGTTTACACACATCCATGGGAATGGCAATGTCGTTGTGGGATTCTCTGTGAATTTGACAGCAGTCTGAGCTTTTCGCTAACAACCACTTTCATAGCACCGCTTTAATCTGCTCTCCAAATAATCTAATTTGCATTCAAAAGATCAGATTTGACTGGTATTGAAGTTTCTGGTGTAGTTCCTCTTTTACAAGACAGTTTGAAAAAGTCTTTAAAATTTTACACATCTGGAGATCGGTAATTAGTTTTTCCCACTAAATATTTTATATGGACTAAAAAGCTTGAATGTTTTGTGAAATCAAGTGAATAGCACAATTTGTAGCAGGTTTCCTCTGAAGACTACATATTATATGCCCAGTCCACTTTAAGAGGCAGAGAAGTTGATTTAAAAGTGGTTTAGAATACAATTAAAAGTGTTTACAGTTTAATAGTTTAATGCTAAAGCATAATCCTAAAGACTAGTACTGTAAAATCAATACTTGTTATATATGGAAGGAAGGAAATGTTTTATTTAATGATGCACTCAATACATTTTATTTAAGGTTATATGGAGTCGGACATTTGGTTAAGGACCATACAGATATTGAGGGAGGAATCCCGCTGTTGCCACTTCATGGACTACTCTTTTCGATTAGCAGCAAGGGATCTTTTATATGCACCATCCCATAGACAGGATGGCACATACCACGGCCTTTGATGTACCAGTCGTGGTGCACTGGCTGGAGCGAGTATTATGTATGGATGCAGGCTATGTCAAAATCTATCCAACAGGCTTGATGTTCTACAAATATTTGTTTTTGTTTAATGATACCAGTAGAGAACATTGATTTATTAATCATCAGCTACTGGATGTCAAACATTGACCATTCTGACATAGTCTTTGATGAAAAGTTAAAGTTTGTTTTGTTGAACGACATTGATTTATTAATCATCAGCTACTGGATGTCAAACATTTGGTCATTCTGACATATAGTCTTAGAGAGGAAACCCACTATATTTTTCCATTAGTAGCAAGAAATATTTTATAAGCACCATCTCACAGACAGTATAGCACATATCAGGGCCTTTGATATACCAGTTGTAGTGCACTGGATGGAACAAGAAATAATCCAATGGGCCACCGATGGGGATTGATCCCAGACCGATTGTGCATTAGGCAAGCACTTTACCACTGGGCTTCGTTCTGCCCCTAGTCTCAAATGAAACCCATTATATTTTTCAATTAGCAGCAAGAGATCTTTTATATGCACTTTCCCAGACAGGACAGCACATACCACAGGCTTTGATATACCAGGCATGGGATATTGGTTAGGACAGAAAAAACATCAGAGAATGGGTCCACCAAGTGGGTATCATGCTACAGTATTCTAGTGAGCTAGATTCCACCCCCTGCAAAAAAATATGTTTTGCATTTGTAGGTTTTTAAAAGCATGTTAGGGCGGTTTCAGAATTCATCGCCTGGGGGGGGGGGGGTAGAGACACTGATTTTTATCTTATACCTAGTCTGTCTACCATATCTTTCCCAAATATATGATTTAAATACAAATTTATTTTGTGAGTGGTAGGTACACACTATACAGTGAAACCCATCAAAACTGGACAATGACAGGACCAAGTAAAAAATATGGTTTTAAGGGGTATCCGGTTTAGATAGGTTCCCTTCTGTACTGATATTTAAAAAGGAAGGAAGAAAGGAAATGTTTTATTTAACGACGCACTCAACATATTTTATTCACAGTTATATGGCATCGGACATATGGTTAAGGACCACACAGATACATGTATATAGAGAGAAAACCTGCTGTCCCACTTCATGGACTCCTTTTTTCAATTAGCAGCATGGGATCTTTTATATGCACCATCTCACAGACAGGATAGTACACACCACGGCCTTTGTTACACCAGTTGTGGAGCACTGGCTGGAATGAGAAATAGGATATTTAAAAAGAGACTGTGAAAAACATCCAGTTTTGAGGGTTTTCCAGTTTACAGAGGGTCCTATTTTGATGAGTTTTCCAGTTTACAGAGGGTCCTGTTTTGATGAGTTTTCCAGTTTACAGAGGGTCCTGTTTTGAGGGTTTTCCAGTTTACAGAGGGTCCTGTTTTGATGAGTTTTCCAGTTTACAGAGGGTCCTGTTTTGATGAGTTTTCCAGTTTACAGAGGGTCCTGTTTTGAGGGTTACCCAGTTTACAGAGGGTCCTGTTTTGATGAGTTTTCCAGTTTACAGAGGGTCCTGTTTTGATAAGTTTTACACTGTATTACTGTCATGTGACACAGTGGTTAAGTCATCGGTCTTAAGTTTGGTTGGTGTTGGGTTCACACTCCGTTACCGGCTCCCACCCAGCTAGTTTTAATGACTCAGAAGTGGGTGGGTGTGTATAAGACCTACAGCATAATAAGTGGCCTTACACACCCACTACATCGACTTCTCTCTCACTAACCCACTGTCTTTGAACAGACAGGCCAGATACCTGAGGTGTGTGCCAAAGACATCATGTTTAAACCTTAATTGGATATAACAATCTCAAACTCACAGATAGCATCAAAGACAAAGTTCTGTAATTCCAATGTGAATTGCTGTACAAAGTCAGGGGCTTTTTCAATAAAAAAATATTTGCCATTGGTTAAAGGTATAATTTTATTTTATTTTATATTAGTTGTAAATGTTACTTGTTTAAAATACTATAAAGTTAAAAGTTTGTTTTGTTTAACGACACCCAACAGATTACATTGATTAATTAATAATCAGCTATTGGGTGTCAAACATTTGGTACTTCTGACTCATTGTCAACAGAGAAAACCCGCTACATTTTTCTTAATGCAGCAAGGGATCTTTTATATGCACTTTCCCACAGACAGGAAAACACATACCATGTACACCCTTTGACCAGTTGTGGTGCACTGGTTGGAATGGATCAACCAAGGTGGTTCGATTCTGTGACACAAACACCTCAAGCGAGCACTCAACCGACTAACCTAAATCACACTCCTAAATTGCTGTAGGCAAATTCCAAATAGTCAGCACACTGCCTATAGCAAACATATTTCAAAATTGCTGGAGCTATACTAATAGATTTTTAAATTGTAAAATGACAAACTATTTTATACACAGACCACAATTTTATGGAAATGTACATCATAACTATACATATACATATACATATACATATACATATACATATACATATACATATACATATATATATACTTTAAAAAAAAAAAGTAGGGGAACCTGAAATATTAATGTTAATATCAACTATTAGACCGAACATACATTTTGACCACAGACATCCTAGTAAAGAAGGTTCAGGTCTGTTTATTAACACACTGAAACACATCCATAGTTTGCACGTGCATCACACAGTTGCCCCGTACACGTGCATGGAGTGTCAATCTCGATTTTGACCATTTCCAGGAAGGTCGGTTAATCACTGTGGGACATTATTTCTATCAATCATTTTCATTCTTTTGATCATACAGTTGTTATTGTTTTGTTTTTAGTCATTTTTATTGTTTGAATTTGCGATTTACTGATAAAAAACCCATCAACTTTCAAATTTCACTTCTGACCCCAATCGTCCTTCAAGATCTTTGGTGTCATAAAACCTACTGTAATACTGAACTACCGGTTGTAATGTTTGCCCAATTAATTCACTATTGTCATATAACCATTCCCCACAGCTAATATACCTTACAATTTTGGCAATTGTAAATTCTTATTAGAGTTCCCCTTCTTTTTTAGAAGAGTATATACATATATATATATATATATACAGAACAATATTTAACATAAATTATTATCAGAAGTGAAGACATAATAAACTAGTGGTTTTCTCACATCTTATTAATCAGAATCCATATGAATTATTCATGAACTGTTGATCAACAGCTGGAAGACAGATTAATATGTTAATGAAAACTGTGAAACATGAGCTGATAAATTCAGAGCTCTGTCAAATCCATTCAACGTACACACCTAAACATTAAAAACTTCCATTTTTGCTATTGATTATATATACATTCAATAGTCAAATTATGGATTGTGGACATGAAGTGGTGTATTATATTTGTGACGACTGCCACCATCTGTGTTCACTTACTGATATACAACAACAAATATAATGAAACCTGAAAGTTTATCAGTCATCTCTATTAAAAAGTCTGTCATCAATTTGCTGTTATTGTAACATGTTTCTGATACATGCTTATGATGAAAGTGTTGGATTTTAGTTTATAAACATTATAAGTGTATATTTATCACTATTAGATTTTATTGTTTAGATTATCCTTTTCTGAACATTTGAAGTGTTACCATGATATTTTTAAAAGCAAAAGTACCAGTTACTGAGATGAATTCGTCTGTTTTTAAAGATATTTTAATGTCACAGACTCTTGTTTACTCAATTGAAACTTTATTCACATGTGTTACAGGTTTGTAGATTACCCAAACTTAGTGTCCATTAAAACTTGGGTCTCCAACTTTAACAAAGCATTTTTAAAGACACAAATTACATTTGTTATGAAGTAGCACAAACTGAATTTTTAACTCACAATAATGTTATGTACATGAAAAAAAGATATATTACAAACTAAAATGAAGTCTTATCTACTACCAATCTTAGTATGATCAAAAACACACTGAATCTCCTCCAAACTGCCAAATTTGAATTAAAGTTGGCAAATATATTTCACTATTAATTTACCAACAGGCTAATTAAAACACTAAATGTCCTTGGTGATCTGCCATGATTTTGTATGGCAAGCATTTGATTACAGATTGTTTTATTTAACGACGCACTTAACACATTTTATAAACAGTTATATGGCATCAGACATATGGTTAAGGACCACATAGATATTGAGAGACAAAACCTGCTGTTGCCACTTTATGGATTACTCTTTTTGATTAGCAGCAAGGGATCTTTCATATGCACCATACCACAGACAGGATAGTACATACCACGGCCTTTGTTACACCAGTTGTGGAGATCAAAGGAAACAAGCTGTGGTGTTTACGGAAAAGCAACTGACGAAAAACGTCAGTAGCTTATCAGTTAGGCCTACCGTAATGTAATTTAACAGTATTTTTAACAGACCATATCTGTATTCATTTGTATGTTTGATACACACAATAAAAGTTGTATTTTATTTGAGCAATGAAAACTCCAACTGAAAAACCACTTATTTGGTGCCAAATTTGTCACATGATCAGAACAGTCATTCTGTCTTTTGTGTCCACTACCCGTAACTATCGTATCATATTTTATCCTCAATTACAGATTTGATCGGTTGTAATTGATGATTTTTACTTTTTGTCATTTGTTTATTCAGCAATTCTTTATAAAATATTAGAAACTTTTCATTTTGGCGGGGATATCACCTCTTATAAAAACAACGGAATGGGAATTGGTAGTGTTCATCATTAAAATCATTTATCTTGGGTGCCACATAATATATACACCGCCTTTACAAAAACAAAACTACTTTTTTATCAGCTGGCGATATCAAAGTGATCCAATTCATTGGATGAAGATGGAAATAAAATGGCCAGAAATTTTTTATCCCACATTAGGGGATCACTTTGCAAAAATCTTTATTGTTTTACACATATATCTTGAAATCTTTATTAAAATAATAATATTACAACTTCAACTGGTTCAGCAAAACGAATGCCGGTGAATGTCCGACCAACAACATCTCTGTTTCAACTAAAGGAACATAAAAGATACATACATACATACATACATACATACATACACTTGTTCAAATATACATGTATTTCTTAACATTATCTATCCAGAACACTTATAGCTACTTCTTTATCTGTTAATCCAGTTGTACTCAAAACTGTTTCATATGTACTATATTATTATTTTTATTAAAGCACCTCTTGATAACCCCATGGTTAACTGAAGGAGTGGGATCTAGTTCAGTCAGTAGAGTGCTCGCCTGACGTGTACGATCAACACTCCCCAGTGGATACATTCTCTGATTGGGTTTTTCTGTCCCAACCAGTGCTCCACAACTGGTATATCAAAGGCAGCGGTAAGTGCTATCCTGTATGTGAGAAAATGCATATAAAAGATGCTAATGAAAAAATGTAACGGATTTTCTCTGAAAAAAAAAAAGAAGTCATAATTACCAATCCAAATCACACCATGACTGGTATATCAAAGGTTGTGGTATGTGCTATCCTGACTGTGGGATGGTACACATAAAATATCGCTTACTACTAATGGAAAAATGTAGAGGGTTTCTCTAAAACTATACATAAAAAATTACCAAATATCCAATAGCCGGTGATTAATAAATCAATGTGCTCTAGTGGTTTCATTAAACAAAACAAACTTTAATTTTGGTTGGCTGCTTCAATTTTAAACTATTAACTGCCAAACAAAGGTTCATTCATTCATTACAACTTATTTTTGTGCTTATATCCAATTAAGGCTCAAGCACGCAGTCCTGGGCACAAACCTGCTATCTGGACTGGGTTAGTGGTTAGTGAGAGAAAAGTCATTGCAGTGGTCTTACACCTACCCATTGAGTGGTTAAAACTCACTCTGGGTGGGAACGGTACCAGGATATGAACCCAGTACTTACAGCCTTATGGCCGATGGCTTAACCACGACACCACTTGGGCCGATAGTATCTACCAGCCTTATTTTTGATGACTTAACCACGACACCACCGAGGCCAATAGTACCTACCAGCCTTATATCCGATGGCTTAACCACGACACCACCGAGGCCAATAGTACCTACCAGCCTTATGTCCGATGGCTTAACCACGACACCACTGAGGCTGGTAAACGAAGGTAAAATATGTCTGTTTTTGTTCAGATTCTAAGTTAATACACATAGAGAAAGGTCAGAGTCATTACCAGGCTGTTGATTAGAGTTCAATAAACACTGACAGTCCAAACGCTAGCAGTGATTACTAGTAGTGCGTGTCCGAGGTCAATTACGACAGCCATTTCACTGGATCAAAGATTTGTCCACAAATTAATTAGCTCTTTTAAGTACATTTATAGACAAACAGTTATATTTGAATTGTGAAAATAAAATATTGTTTAATCCATGCATATTTATGTATGTACATGTAGGCAATTGCCATGTGTTTACAAGGCACATGATGTAAAATGCTATGACACATAAATCATAGAAAACCCCAGGTTTGACAATTTGATCTTTTGACCCTAGGAAGACCTGCGACCAGTATCTTTGATGTTGCAAACTGTGACTGAAAAGACCTGCTTGATTACTGGAGATGAAATTTGCTTCAACTACATGAAATTAACATAGATCTAGAAGGAAACATTCTCTTTGATGATTCATATATATCAGACCTATGGCAACACAGATCAAAGAAGTAATAAGGTGATTAATTCATCAGGGATGGGAATTGGTGAACTGTAAAAAAGAGGAAATCTAGAGGGGTCCGGGGTAAGGACGATAAAAATGCTAGGAAACGCAATGTTCCATCAGAGGAAAACCGCGGATCCAAAGAGAATTCCCACCCCTGATTCATGCAATAAAAATAGAAACCATTTAGTTAGATGATAACACATCAATTTAATACTGAAAACCTAGATGCAGTGAATTCAAACTAACAAGATTTGTTTGAATTTATTAACAAATTTAAAATAGTAAAGGTTTATGTTAGACAATTAACAATGTCAACTTGACCAAAGTATTGATCATATTTAGGGGGTTGGGGAATTACTTTTTTCAAGACCTGAACATTCTTTACTAGGATAGGATGTCTGTGGTCAATGTATATTTTTTTCGCCTACTACATGTACCCCAAAAAGGAAACTTAAGAAATGGTCTATATCACACCAGGGACATAATATATATCTATCAAATTTAGACAGGATCCACTGTTTTGAGGGTCGTGTTTTTGAATTTAGAAAATTTGGGACCATGTAACTTGGTCGGTTTTGATAGGATTCCAGTTTGTTCCGGATACAGTTTAGACAGGGTTTCACTGTACTTTCAAGAGTAGATACAGGAATTTGAAATGGTGGGAGGGGAGAGAGTGTGCAAAACATTTACCACACATTTACAATTTCTAAAATAAATGCCTCACATAAAGGTCAAATACACCAAGCGGGGTATATGGTGTTCATCAAGAAAGGTCAAATACACCAAGCGGGGTATATGGTGTTCATCAAGAATGGTCAAATACACCAAGCGGGGTATATGGTGTTCATCAAGAATGGTCAAATACACCAAGCGGGGTATATGGTGTTCATCAAGAAAGGTCAAATACACCAAGCGGGGTATATGGTGTTCATCAAGAATGGTCAAATACACCAAGCGGGGTATATGGTGTTCATCAAGAATGGTCAAATACACCAAGCGGGGTATATGGTGTTCATCAAGAATGGTCAAATACACCAAGCGGGGTATATGGTGTTCATCAAGAATGGTCAAATACACCAAGCGGGGTATATGGTGTTCATCAAGAAAGGTCAAATACACCAAGCGGGGTATATGGTGTTCATCAAGAATGGTCAAATACACCAAGCGGGGTATATGGTGTTCATCAAGAAAGGTCAAATACACCAAGCGGGGTATATGGTGTTCATCAAGAATGGTCAAATACACCAAGCGGGGTATATGGTGTTCATCAAGAATGGTCAAATACACCAAGCGGGGTATATGGTGTTCATCAAGAAAGGTCAAATACACCAAGCGGGGTATATGGTGTTCATCAAGAATGGTCAAATACACCAAGCGGGGTATATGGTGTTCATCAAGAATGGTCAAATACACCAAGCGGGGTATATGGTGTTCATCAAGAATGGTCAAATACACCAAGCGGGGTATATGGTGTTCATCAAGAATGGTCAAATACACCAAGCGGGGTATATGGTGTTCATCAAGAAAGGTCAAATACACCAAGCGGGGTATATGGTGTTCATCAAGAATGGTCAAATACACCAAGCGGGGTATATGGTGTTCATCAAGAATGGTCAAATACACCAAGCGGGGTATATGGTGTTCATCAAGAATGGTCAAATACACCAAGCGGGGTATATGGTGTTCATCAAGAAAGGTCAAATACACCAAGCGGGGTATATGGTGTTCATCAAGAATGGTCAAATACACCAAGCGGGGTATATGGTGTTCATCAAGAATGGTCAAATACACCAAGCGGGGTATATGGTGTCCATCAAGAATGGTCAAATACACCAAGCGGGGTATATGGTGTCCATCAAGAATGGTCAAATACACCAAGCGGGGTATATGGTGTCCATCAAGAATGGTCAAATACACCAAGCGGGGTATATGGTGTCCATCAAGAATGGTCAAATACACCAAGCGGGGTATATGGTGTCCATCAAGAATGGTCAAATACACCAAGCGGGGTATATGGTGTCCATCAAGAATGGTCAAATACACCAAGCGGGGTATATGGTGTTCATCAAGAATGGTCAAATACACCAAGCGGGGTATATGGTGTTCATCAAGAATGGTCAAATACACCAAGCGGGGTATATGGTGTTCATCAAGAATGGTCAAATACACCAAGCGGGGTATATGGTGTTCATCAAGAATGGTCAAATACACCAAGCGGGGTATATGGTGTTCATCAAGAATGGTCAAATACACCAAGCGGGGTATATGGTGTCCATCAAGAATGGTCAAATACACCAAGCGGGGTATATGGTGTCCATCAAGAATGGTCAAATACACCAAGCGGGGTATATGGTGTCCATCAAGAATGGTCAAATACACCAAGCGGGGTATATGGTGTCCATCAAGAATGGTCAAATACACCAAGCGGGGTATATGGTGTCCATCAAGAATGGTCAAATACACCAAGCGGGGTATATGGTGTCCATCAAGAATGGTCAAATACACCAAGCGGGGTATATGGTGTCCATCAAGAATGGTCAAATACACCAAGCGGGGTATATGGTGTCCATCAAGAATGGTCAAATACACCAAGCGGGGTATATGGTGTTCATCAAGAATGGTCAAATACACCAAGCGGGGTATATGGTGTTCATCAAGAATGGTCAAATACACCAAGCGGGGTATATGGTGTTCATCAAGAATGGTCAAATACACCAAGCGGGGTATATGGTGTTCATCAAGAATGGTCAAATACACCAAGCGGGGTATATGGTGTCCATCAAGAATGGTCAAATACACCAAGCGGGGTATATGGTGTCCATCAAGAATGGTCAAATACACCAAGCGGGGTATATGGTGTCCATCAAGAATGGTCAAATACACCAAGCGGGGTATATGGTGTCCATCAAGAATGGTCAAATACACCAAGCGGGGTATATGGTGTTCATCAAGAATGGTCAAATACACCAAGCGGGGTATATGGTGTTCATCAAGAATGGTCAAATACACCAAGCGGGTATATGGTGTTCATCAAGAATGGTCAAATACACCAAGCGGGGTATATGGTGTTCATCAAGAATGGTCAAATACACCAAGCGGGGTATATGGTGTTCATCAAGAATGGTCAAATACACCAAGCGGGGTATATGGTGTTCATCAAGAATGGTCAAATACACCAAGCGGGGTATATGGTGTCCATCAAGAATGGTCAAATACACCAAGCGGGGTATATGGTGTTCATCAAGAATGGTCAAATACACCAAGCGGGGTATATGGTGTCCATCAAGAATGGTCAAATACACCAAGCGGGGTATATGGTGTTCATCAAGAATGGTCAAATACACCAAGCGGGGTATATGGTGTTCATCAAGAATGGTCAAATACACCAAGCGGGGTATATGGTGTTCATCAAGAATGGTCAAATACACCAAGCGGGGTATATGGTGTTCATCAAGAATGGTCAAATACACCAAGCGGGGTATATGGTGTTCATCAAGAATGGTCAAATACACCAAGCGGGGTATATGGTGTTCATCAAGAATGGTCAAATACACCAAGCGGGGTATATGGTGTCCATCAAGAATGGTCAAATACACCAAGCGGGGTATATGGTGTTCATCAAGAATGGTCAAATACACCAAGCGGGGTATATGGTGTCCATCAAGAATGGTCAAATACACCAAGCGGGGTATATGGTGTTCATCAAGAATGGTCAAATACACCAAGCGGGGTATATGGTGTTCATCAAGAATGGTCAAATACACCAAGCGGGGTATATGGTGTTCATCAAGAATGGTCAAATACACCAAGCGGGGTATATGGTGTCCATCAAGAATGGTGGGTACAGTCCTTGAAATTCATGGCAGCAATCAGCAGTACCACCATGATAAGATGTTGCAAAATTGATCTGAAACAACATTTTTATCATTAAAAGAAGGAGAAATAGGGAGAGATAGGGAGAGGAAGGGAGGGACGGACGGATGGGGGGGGGGGGGGGGGGGAGACAAACATATCCATAACTTTCAAAGTGTAGATGTAGTAGACTGTATAGTGCTACAAAATATCTTATACTACTAATGTTCATCCACCTACTGACTCTTCCAAAGTGTTTTCCCTAGTTTGTTTTAGCATGGTGCAGCACCATGCCTCAATAGTCCAGCACCATCCTGCCTGAATCAGCACCATGCTGCCCTTAGATTAAACAAGCCTTTTTCAGTAATTAATTCTAAAATTGCCTTTTTAAAACACCCAAAAAGGTATTACTAATTAATAAAATATGCCTTTTATATCTTTGGCCATTCATTTATTAAAGCAAGCACATAAATTACATTAATGTTTATTTCAATTAATTTTTGTGTATTTTTAATGAAATACAAGTGCCCTGAAAATGGTAAAAATGCCCCAAAAGTGTTTGGTCTACCATACCTTGTCAAATTTCTAGGGAAATCACTACTTCCACTATACCTAACCAAACCAAGCTAGCTACCCGAAAAAAATTAAAACTTTTTAAATTTAACCATGCACCCAGTCTCATCTATCCATCCTTCCATCAATCAACCCAACCATCCATCCATCCATCCATATATCTATTCATCCATCTATGTATTCATCCATCCATCACTCCATCCACACTGGTAAAGCCCTTGCTTGATGTGCGTTCAGTCTAGGATCGATGCCTGTCGGTCAGTCCACTGGGCTGTTTCTCCTTCCACTGGTACCGGTATATCAAAAGTATACAACTGGTATTTCAAAGGCTGTAATATGTATACATGTGTTATCCTGTCTATGAGATGCTGCATATAAAAGATCCCTTGCTATTAATGGAAAAATGCAGTGGGCTTCCTCTCTAAGACTATTTGCCAAAATTACCAAATGTATGACATCCAATAGCCTCTGTCCCTAGTTGGCTATCTGGCTATCCAGATACCAAACCCGGGACGGACATGCCTGAAACCTTCGTGGTATATGAGCATGGGAAAAGTTACACACACACTTCCAATAGCCAATGATTAATAAATCAATGTGCTCTAGAGGTGTTGTTAAACAAAACAAATCTTAACCTTGTTGTTATTATTAGTACTAAACTGCTGTTGCAACATGAACTGATATTTTGAGGGCTAGGTGCAACCCATGCAGCTTTCTGTATTCACCTTGACCTTCAAACTGGATGACAGCACAACTGTGCCACTGAGGCTAATAATGGGTATAAAAGTGAAGTACTTTCACAGACACATGTTCTCAGATAGTGAAAGCATGTGATGCTGGGCTGTGAACCAGTGATTCTGCTTCTGTGTGAATCAATCAATACCTAACAGTTATTCAATTGCTGGGCCATCTTTTTCAACTTCCTGAGAGTGCCATCTTTTCACAAATTAAGTTAAACATGTTCCAAGAAATCTTTTTTGATTTGACTTAGTCACATTTAACAAGCGTCACAATTTTTTTATTTTTTTAAATCAATAAATGCAACAAAAAAAAGTAGCATGATGACATTTAGAATAAAAATGGCAAGTAAAAAATGAAGTTAAAACAGGAGGCCATTATCATGGAAGAGAACTTACACAAATGTCATGAGACAGAATCGGATTCAGACAGAAGCAAATGAAAGATGCAATTTCATTGGTGTATCTAAAATAATGAAACTGTATAGCAATTTGATATTAACCTGTCAGACACAAGCTTTCAAAGGCAATTTGCCACATGTACCTGGTGAAGATTTGTTTATAAACAGGTGAAATAACCCCATCTGCCATTTATTAATGACACCTCGCATAGACATCAATGTAAAAACAAAGATAGTTTCACCTGATGGATGGATGGATGGACCAATGAACAGATGAGCTTTTTGCTGAAGAAGGGTAGGCAGTATGCAAGATGAACAAATAGATGGAAGGAAGAAAAGTTAAAAGTTAAATTTTGTGTTGTTGAATGACAACACTAGAGCATTTCAGTTACTGGATGTCAAACTTGATAATTATGACATATAGTCAATCTTTGAGGAAACTCACTACATTTTTCATCAGCAGCCACGGATCTTTTATATGCCCTTTCTCACATAAAGGACAGCACATACCACGTCCTTTGATATATCAGTCATGGGGCTCTGGGTGGGATGGGAAAAACCACAAATAATGGGTCTACTGACGGGATTCGATCCTACAACCCAAGCACTTAATCCAAGCACTCAATGGACTCAGCTAGATCCTAACCCATGGAAGGGAGGACAAGCTGATATATGTGTATACAATATCTGTATTCGTATCCACTCACCCTATATGTTATTTCTGGAATCACTATAAAATAACAGACAACTTGAAATATGTGTAATTAGTTATGTCTATAACAAATTGCACACATGGCCAATGTTAAGAATGCTAGGTATTCAATCAATTTATCCTAATGTACATGAAAGAAATTCTTGAGTTAAAAATAGTAATTAGTAAGGGAACAATCAATGAGAAATTTCATTGTGAAATCTCAGGCTGAAATACATGTCTGCTCTTTTTAAGTTAGTAACCTGACTCTTATTCCTAAAGGGGCGGGTTGCAGCTTAATGGTCAAGTATTCACCTGATGTACAGTGGGTTTATGATCAAAGTTAAATAAAGTTAGTTTTGTTTAACGACACCACCAGAGCACACTGATTTATTAATCATCGGCTATTGGATGTCAAACATATGGTCATTTCGACACAGTCACAGAGATGAAACCCGCTACATTTTCCCACTACTAGCAAGGTATCTTTTATATGCACCATGCATCCCACAGACAGTATAGCACATACCATTGACTTTGATATACCAGTTGTGGTGAACTGGTTAGAGCGAGAAATAGCCTAATAGTCCCACCGACGGGAATCGATCCTAGACCAACTGCGCATCAAGCGAGCATTTTCCTGCTGGGCTACATCCTGTCCTCGGTTTATGATCGATCCCCATCAGTGGCGCCACTGAGCTAAATTTCTCATTGTGGCCAGTCCTCCACAACTGGTGGGAACATCATTATTTATGATCACACACAAGTTGGTCAGTAACATACAACTGGCTTCTCCTAGGTGATGACATGGTCACCATAGCCATTCAGTAAAACAAAATATTAAATTGATTGTTTTGTGACATTTATGTGAGTTAAATTAAAACTGACTTCTGAGTGAAAGAAGGAAATGTTTTATTTAACGACGCACTCAACACATTTTATTTATGGTTATAAGGCGTCGGACATATGGTTACGGACCACACAGATATTGAAAGAGGAAACCCGTTGTCGCCACTTCATGGGCTACTCTTTTCGATTAGCAGCAAAGGATCTTTTATATGTACCATCCCACAGACAGGATAACACATACCACGGCCTTTGATATACCAGTCGTGGTGCACTGGCTGGAACAAGAAATAGCCCAATGGGCCCACTGACGGGGATCGATCCCAGACCGACTGCGCATCAAGCGAGCACTGTACCACTGAGCTACGTCCCGCCCCCTACTTCTGAGTGATGTACTTGTAAGTTAACTGCTGGCACAAGGGGTCGGCCACAGATGAGTTTTAGTTGGAAAACATGCTTATGTTTATTTTAAACCTTCAGGATATGTATGACATTGACTACTACATATGTGTCCATTTCATAAAATTTATCTTAAAATTGGTTATTTTAAAAAGTCAATTTTGCTTGTTGTTTAGATGTATTTTAAAACAATTTGTTTTAAGATCAATGTTATTTTAACGGCTACTCATGTAGTGTGCTCTACAGGGACGTAGGCTAGTGGGGTTCAGGGGATTCGGACAAATCCCCCCGCTGAAGCAAATGGTCCGCTTTCAGAACTAAAACATACAGGTTTATATATATGGTGTTTCTGGTGGTGCAAAAACAAAATAGAAAAAGGTGCACTTGGTTCATATTCGACCCCCCCCCCCCCCCCCCAGGTCCAGATCATGCTACGCCCCTGCTCTATGTAACTGCCAAAAGCAAACTGAAAATATGATCATCAGCACACAACATAATAAACTACTTTTGTGCAAACTTTCTAAATTGTGTTAACATTTCATTTTTTTTCCCACTATTAAACTTTTGAAAAGTTGAACCTGTTTTTTAATCACCCAATATATCAGCTCTGAAACACTTTTATGTTTTGAGGGACTGTTACTATTACAACACCTAACGTAGGAATTTCTCTGTTAATACATTTAACATCTTTAAGTGCTAACACTGCAACAGACACCAAACACACTGCCATCCTACTAGAAATGTAAGACATCTCTGAAACCAGGTCAGGTAAAACCAGGGCAAAGGCTACAGATTTACAATACACTGTGACTGACATACAATGTTATATTAATATTACATAATGTAACTTTTACCTTCATAAAGTTTATAAACTGTATGCCAACTTGAAATGCGCAATTTGTATTTCCCGATTTTCTGTACTAGGGAAAAAACCGTTCATTCGTTCCCCCGAGTCAGTTCATACATCGACGTTCGGTTACGGGGTTAACAAAATAATGTGGAGAAAACAAAATACCGGCAGCTACTTACCTGTTCGGTTCTTTTTTTTTGCCGGTAGAATGTCAGTTAGAATATAAAGTACAGTACAAAACGGGATAAACTTACCGTTAACGTTGTCATACAAACGAATATGTAACAGGTCGTGCAGTAGACGTTGCGTGGTCGACAAAAATAATCCAACAAATGGTTTTCTGAAATTTTACCTTCGGTCAAGTTGTTGGGACACTTTACATTTAATACAAGAGAGATAACTCCAAATTAACAGGTGCGCGTCTAAAACAGGGGCGGATCCACACGTTGCCCATCTTGGTCATTTCTCGGCCAAAATTACTCATACCCACGCCCATATGCGTAACGCGTTAACAATCATTGTTTTGCAAATGTTTGTGTTTTTGTTTTGTTGGATTTTTTTGTGGGGGGTATTTGTGTGTGTGTGTGGATGTGTGCGCGTGTGTATGTGTTCTTTTTAAGTTTTTTTTTTTTCTTTATTTAAAAAAAATATTATTTTAATGGTAGCATAAATTACTATACATAGACGTTGGAAGATGTAACCGACTGGAGGGCCTTTTAACTGGTGTTCTCGTTCCAACCAGTGCACCACAACTGGTCAAAGGCAGTGGTATGTGCTTTCCTGTCTGTGGGATATAGTGCATATAAAAGATCCCATGCTGCATTGGGGAAAATGTAGCGGGTTTTCTCTGTCAGAATTACCAAATGTTTGACATCCAGTCGCCGATGATTAATAAATCAATGTGCTCTAGTGGTGTTGTTAAACAAATTGTAACTTTCAACAAGGGAAGCTTTGGTGATGCATAATGTTCAGGATTGAGAGGACATGCAGTGTATCGTGCACCTCCCCCGTTTCCGGCAAGTATAGCAGACAGACAGACAGACAGGCACGCAGACAGTTTAGCAATTAAATATCAGCGATAGATCTCGAGGTGCAAGTTGCTCAGTAAAACCCTGGCAGTGTACAACGAATGTACTCTTCATTTAGGCTACGGCAAAACAAATATGAGGCAGGGAGTGGTTCACATCATCCACCCACCCCACCCCAATAGACACATCTAAAAAAAAGTCAAATTAAAGTCAAAATAACGATATACACACACACACGCACACACACACACACACACACACACACACACACACATACACACACACACGCACGCAAATCCTCCACCCCTTTACAATATCCTGGATCCGTCCCAGTCCGGGATACTATATGCTATTTGGGAAAATATTTTAATCATTTAGAACTAATTCGGGCATAACTATTTCTACTTTCTCCCCTCACCATAACAATAACATTGTACAACTGTGGGGCGGGATTTAGGTCAGTCGGTTGAGTTCTCGCTTGAGGTGGATCCATTCAATTGATTGGGTTTTTTTTTTCATTCCAACCTGTGCACCACAACTGGTCAAAGGCCAAGATATATACTTTCCTGTCTGTGGAGAAAGTGTGCACATAAAAGATCCCTTGCATTAAAAAAAATGTAATGTGTTTCTTCTGATGACTAAGTGTCAGAATTACCAAAATCTTTGACATCCCATAGCCGATGATTAATTAATCAATGTGCTCTAGTCATAAGCGCTGTAGCAAAACCTTAAATTCGGGCAAAAATTACAGAAATTCAGGGAAATGTGCTAACCTGATATTTTTTTACCATGTATTTCCATCATTCTACCCTCAAAATTAGTTGTAATCCATGTAAAAATGTGTAGTGATTCGTTTAACCTTATATAGCTGTTTGGTAGTAATGCTAATATGAATAATTGTTGTTATCTAGATTCGGGCATTTCCGTTTAATTCGGGTAAAAGCCAGCCTGCCCTCTTCAAAAATGGGAGCCCGTACGCCTATGGCTCTAGTGGTGTCATTAAACAAAACAACTTTAACGTTTTGTACGATTACGGTACCATCAAAACCACTTTTGGTTAGGGTCAACCAGGGTTTACAAAAGCAACTAATGCAACAACGTGATTGTGAAATTGTGTTATTGTGTTAACGTGACAGAACATGGACAATTAAATGGCGATATTATATATATATATATATATATATATATATATATATATATATATATATATATATACCATGTTTTTTTTGTTTTTTTTTAAATAAAAAACTAATAGGCCTACTTTAAAAACTTTAATATATTATTAATTCTGGTAGTGATACCTTTTCTTTTAATTTTTGTTTTATCTATAGATCACCGAAACTGAATACATGTGCAATGCTACCATAAAGTATTATATGTGGAGTTGATGTAAATATTCCCGTCTGATCTAGACAAGAACGCGCGGAATTCTAGAGAAGAATAGAGCGAGCTGATAGCATCGAGAAAGTTGGTGTTCCTAACATTGCTTGTATTGATACACAACCATGCGCGCTTTACGTTCACAAAGGGATGTTATTTTCCATGTTCCACACATAACATGATATAAAGGGAATTGCGGGGGGGGGGGGGGGGGGGCACATTTCACTTTTTTTAAAAGGGACTCCTGAGTTTTCAGCCTTAGCACCAACAAAATAACCTTTAGCAATTTACGGATAATTTAATACATTTGGAATGACCTTTGGGGTCGTTAGAAGAAATAATAAATTCATACGTATCGGTATGCAATTATTTTAGATAAAAATCGATATTGAGATATTACCGCAAAACAACCAATTAAAAATCAAAAATATTTTATTTTTCAAAAACCTTGTAAAATGGCTACAAAAACCTTTTTTTTTAGATACCGGTATCTGGAGTGAGGGGTCACAGCCTCTATAGCACCATCTTCATAAATCAAGGCTAATATTCGTTCCTCGTATTCAGCCTTGATACATGTCGTCAAGAAATTGTGCCACAAAATGCTTAAATTTCATTGGATGCGATGAGATCTGATTGCAACGAATCGCAAAGCTCCTTATAGATTCCCTTGTTATTGCAAACAAAGATGGCAGCGTCAGCGTCCGGCGGTTAATTTTTGATATTGCTTTCTTGATTGTCACATGTTACCGATGCTGTGATTGGTCAGCGATGTCAACGTGTAAGGGACATAATCGGTGTTACCAATTTTCTTCCAATAGAGGGCGCTAGTAGTGGATATCAGTAATCTTGACTACATGTATCAAGGCTGAATACGAGGAACGAATATTAGCCTTGATTTATGAAGATGCTATAGCACAAGCCATATTTTTACTTTTATTTTTAAAAGCTGTATAGAGTTGGGGGGAAGCACTTTTGTCCTCGAGTAGGGGGAGGGGACATTTTCTTACACTAATTACTACTCTCAAATTATATTGTCCAAATGTCAGATATATCGAACTGGGATCAGTGGTCACAGAGGCACTTAAATCCACGATATTTTATAGATATAAACCAACGCAGACTTCAGCTGGTGTCAGTTGGAAGGTAGGTGGAAGAAGATAGGCCTAATTGAATCTGCCCAATAATTTTGGTATCATTGAGAACATTTCAATAAATGTGTCTTAATTCCAACGGATGGCAAAATTTCAAATAATTCGAACATTTGAATAAATGCGTCTTTAATTCTAACGGACAGAACGATTTCAAATAATTCGAAAATTTGAATAAACGCGTCTTTAATTCTAACGGACAGCAAGAATTGAAACAATCCTTTTATGTGAATTGAGTGTTTAATGAAATCAATCATGACCTACGAATAAGAAACATTGAGGCGGGGTTTTTTTCTGGGCTTTTGATCACGGCGTGATCTTGCCTTTGGGCACTGATCCAGATGTATTTCCAATAAAGTAGCATTTGATCACCCCAATCACGTAAGCGGTCGCTTCTGTGTCGTCTTTCGGTTCCAACTACAGGCGCGTCCCGGCAGCGTAGTGTCTGCATGCGATTCAACGCATTGCGATCGGCATACATGATTGATATATAATCTCTTGATGGAAGAGCGATTCTCTTGCGGATTCGTAATTCCATTTTTTTTTTTTTTTTTTAAATATATATTCTAGGAAATTTGTTCTTTGGAGATGATGAATAGCCAGTAGTGGTTAACGACTTAGCTTTAAAATAAATAAATGCATCGCCCCTTACCCTTTTTCAATTCTTTATTCCTTCTCCCCAGGCATTACACTCTACATTCATGATTGGTATAATTACCGTCTTTATAATTCCTTTTTTTTTTATATATGTATAAATGTAGGCTACTTATGGAATTTGTTTCTTTCCAATCGTTCTCGGTCCAGCCAGTGCACCACGACTGGTGTAACAAAGGCCGTGGTATGTGCTATCCTGTCTATGGGATGGTGCATATAAAAGATCCCTTGCTGCTAATCGAAAAGAGTAGCCCATGAAGTGGCGACAGCGGGTTTCCTCTCTCAATATCTGTGTGGTCCTTAACCATATGTCCGAGGCCATATAACCGTAAATAAAATGTATTGAGTGCGTCGTTAAATAAAACATTTTCTTCCTTCTTTCCAATTGTGGCATGGCCATTAAAGGGACGGTCCTGAGTTTCCTGGCATTGTAACTTATTCACGACTAACAGATAGTTTTTGATGACTAAAATTACATATTAAAGATATTTTATTGTTTAGGATAACAGTGTCTGTATAAAGAAATTCTTGGCTGTCATTCTAATGCTTGTAGTAACTCAGACCGGATTTTATCTTCCAATAATTTCGTACGTACGAACAAATATATATTATGAAGTAAAACGAAGTAAAACGAAAAGAGACCACTACAAACGTTAGCTCGCGACCGAAAATACATTGGATATACAGACACTGGTATTCTAATAAGAAGGAAGGAAACGTTTTATTTAATGACGCACTCAATACATTCTATTTACGGTTATATGGCGTTAAACATATGGTTAAGGACTACACAGACATTGATGGAGGAAAACCGTTGTCGCCACTTCATGGGCTACTCTTTCCGATTAGCAGCAAGGGATCTTTTATATGCACCATCCCATAGACAGGATAGCACATACCACGACTTTTGTCACACCAGTTGTGTAGCACTGGTTGGAACGAGAAATAGTCCAATGAGGCCACCGACGGGGATCGATCCTAGACCGAGCGCGCACCAAGCTAACGCTTTACCATTGGGTTACGTCCCGCCATGGTATTCTAATAAAGAAAATGTATTGAATATTTAATTTTAGTCGCCAAAAAAGGCTCCGTTATAGTAGGAAACATCTTACAATGGCTGCAAACTCAGGACTGTCCCTTTAAGGTTGTAGCTTTTAAATAAATAAAACAAACGCCCACCCTTTCCTCGTATCTTCAAATACACGCACAGTGAATTCTCGCTCCGCCACCGATGGCGATAATTTGTAATCTTAAGAGATGGCCCAGAGTGTTTAGGTGTATAATTTTGTAAGTTCTTCTCTATGTATTTATGGATACTGAAGTGATATGAGGTACGATCTATGCCCTCATCCACCACATTTTCATGTCAACGTATTGAGGTGCTTATATCTAATTAAGGTTCAAGCACGCTGTCCTGGGCACACAACTCTGCTATCTGGATTGATCCCATGTCACCTCCATCCCCACACACACACAATGACTACGCGAATCACCGCTTAGAAAATAAAACCCGATTAATTTCGGATCGCTTGATTTCGTTGTGCATCTATTTTTAGGGGCGAGACGTAGCCCAGTGGTAAAGTGGTCGCTTGATGCGCGGTCGGTTTGGGATCGATCCCCGTCGGTCGGCCAATTGGGCTATTTCTCGTTCCAGTCTGTGGGATGGTGCATATAAAAGATCCCTTGCTACCAACGGAAAAATGTAGTGGGTTTCCTCTCTAAAAGTATGTCAAAAATACCAAATGTTTGACATCCAATAGCCGATAATTAATATGTCATTGTGCTCTAGTGGTGTCGTTAAACAAAACAAACTATCTATTTTAAGATATTTGTCAGTTTATACTAGTTAGCTGTCACTGTTTATTCATGGACACTTGCTAAGACATGTCGAGAATTATTGATGAATCACAGGTGTGGTAGTATAGTACCGCATCTAATATTAACCTATCAGCGTGCACTTTGCTTCCGTGACCTGATTATTACAATATAACCTCAGCTGATAATATATATTGTACTACATTTAAGCGTAGCGGTTCTCACATCAAGACACCTTAAGTTTTTGAGTGAGCTAAATTTTTATAGTTTAAAATATTCCAGTCATACGACGATATACAAAATGGTAAGTATTGTATATATATATATATATATATATATATATAATTATTATTATTCGTTTTTAACTGAAATAATAAAAAAAAGTTTTAAAAATAAAATAAATTCGTTAAGCTATATTTTCAGTAACTGATTTCAATAACTGATTTTAATACACCACATTATGATATGATGGTGTATATAAAAGGTTCCTTACTGCTAATCAAAAAGAGTAGCCCATAATTATGTCCGACGCCAAATTATACTAATAACCGTAATTAAAATGTGCTGAATCATTTCTCAAATATTGTCTAAACGTATTACACACTGGACTGTGATAACGGCGGATCCAAGGGGGTTCAGAGGATCTCCTCCAACACCCTGTCTTGAGCCAGTTGAAAACAGAAACAGTTATTCGAGTTACTAGTAGTATACACATATGAGGGTGTGTGTGTGTGTGTGTGTGTGTGTGGTGTATCTGTGTGTGTGTGTGTGTGTGTGTTTGGTTGCGTGTGTCTGTGTGTGTGTCTGTGTGTGTGTGTGTGACCGGCCTCGGTGGCGTCGTGGTTAGGCCATCGGTCTACAGGCTGGTAGGTACTGGGTTCGGATCCCAGTCGAGGCATGGGATTTTTAATCCAGATACCGACTCCAAACCCTGAGTGAGTGTTCCGCAAGGCTCAATGGGTAGGTGTAAACCGGTTCAACAAAGGCCATGGTCTGTGCTGTCCTGCCTGTGGGAAGCGCAAATAAAAGATCCCTTGCTGCCTGTCGTAAAAGAGTAGCCTATGTGGCAACAGCGGGTTTCCTCTTAAAAACAGTGTCAGAATGACCATATGTTTGACGTCTGATAGCCGATGATAACATAAAACATCAATGTGCTCTAGTGGCGTCGTTAAATAAAATAAACTTTACTTTTTTGTGTATGTGTGTGTGTGTGTGTATGTGTGTGTTTGTATGTGTGTGTGTGTGGGGGGGGGGGGGGTAATAATACAACAACAATACATCAAAAAACTATATTTAATACATTTAGATTTTGATGGAATGTAATGTCAGAGACTTATAAGAAATACCCGGTTGTGGCCAGAATATAGCTTAAAGCCCCTTAGGGACAACGCTCATTTAAGCTTCTTGGTCTGCCCTCTCATACCCCCACTCCGGTCTCATCCAGTTTCTGGCATATACATTGT
Organism: Gigantopelta aegis; assembly: GCF_016097555.1. NCBI lineage: Eukaryota > Metazoa > Mollusca > Gastropoda > Neomphalida > Peltospiridae > Gigantopelta > Gigantopelta aegis. Next base: position 53,751,229 of record NC_054706.1, read on the forward strand.
TACATGGTATGTACTGTGGATAGTGCATATAAAAGTTTCCGTATAAATAACTTATGTGAGCTACTCTCGACAAACTAAGTTAAAAAATAACATATAGCTCCCCTTTTATCTTTCGATGAACCTTTCGAAAATGCGCCAAAATTCCTTCAAGAAATTGCGCAATACTTTCCTTTTTGACTTAATCTTATGGGAAATTCCGAATTCAATAGCACCAAAATTACCCCGCGCGCTACAGTTCTTTGTCGGGCTGCTGGTGATCTCTTGCACTTGCCAGCGCGGGCGATCCCCCCCCCCCCCCCCCCCCCCACACACACACACACACCAACCCTTTTCCTGTCCAGGACGGAGGAGCCATTACAGGCGTGCGCTACAACAGCTTGTGCTGAATGTGCACGTAAAACCTTATGACCATGACCAATAACTTGTGTGCCGCCGCGGCAGTGAATTGTCTCTCGCATAATCTAAACTAAGTATCGCAATAAACATATAACATATGTTCGACACTATAAACAGCGGTAGTTTTAAAATGTTTTACACAAACATTCCTTTTTTTTTACATTGATTTTCGATGGGCTCCGAGTTTTCTTGTGTTTCTAACACATAGTTAGTTTATTATATTTTTAATGTGTTTATCAGTACTGGCATATATAATTTCTAACCCCCGTATAACCATCTAGAAGTGTAGAAAGAGGCGTGTGTCCAAAGCGTGATTGCGAGACTTGTTAAGTCATGTTCGTATTGTCTTAATAATAATATACTTAAGTCCACAGTTCAAAGACCCGTAGCTACCCGTCAGCATCACACATGACGAAGACATCTGAATCACTTTATACGCGATACGCGATTCTATTTCTAATTGTTAGGGCTGTTCCAGAATTAATAACATGTAGGGGGGAGGGGCGGCAGACACCTTTTATATAAATACTGTACACTAAAAAATAAATGTTTATCAATTTGGTACTAAAGTTTGTTTTGTTTAACGATAAGACTAGAGTACATTGATGAATTAATCATCGGCTATTGGATGTCAAACATTTGATAATTCTGACACGTAGTCATCAGAGGAAACTCGCTACATTTTCCTAATGCAGAAAAGGATCTTTTATATGCACTTTCCCACAGACAGAAAAGCACATACCACGGTCTTTGTCCAGTTGTGGTGCACTGGTCTTAACAGGAAAAACCCCCAATCAGTTGAATGGATCCAATATTGTACTACTGCATTGTACTTGAAAATACAATCTACATTTAATAACGTGATAGTTATGCATTTAATTTTGTTTTTAAATTGAAAATCTCCTGATGATGCATCAATATATGTAGGCCTATTTGTGTAATCTTAATTCACAATACTTTGGAAAATTTGTGCGTTGTTATGCTAGTATTCCTTTACAGCGAGAGGTCATAAGTGTCCATGTTGGTCAAGCGGGTGTCCAGATTGGAAATGCTTGTTGGGAGTTATTCTGTCTGGAGCATGGAATCCAACCAGATGGGTGTCTTAAGGCAAAGGATAACGAAGCAACAGACGATTCGTTTAACACGTTTTTCAGAGATACTGGATCAGGGCAGCATGTACCAAGATCTATCTTCGTTGACTTGGAGCCTACTGTCATAGGTACAAACACTTCAGAAACTTAGGGTATTCATGAAACGTCAGTCAAGGACAGTTATCGAGCTAAAGAACAACAACGAAAAAACGACAACAACAAAACAAACCAACCCCACCCTCCCCCAAAAAACAACAACAGTAAAACAACTACTACAAGAAAAACAACAGCAACAGCAACAACAACAACACACACACACACACACACACACACACACACACCTTGGCCTACAATACTGACCTTTACCTGGATGGCCTAGCCCAATTATATATATTTGACAATAAACACATATTATACAACCTGTGCAGACGCCTGCCCACGAGTATTGTAACTTTTTAACGTAAAATTAAGTATGACACTTTATCTTGGCTCCAGAAAACACTATGCTCCCCTCTGGATTCACCAAATAAAATGTATTCACACAATTCAAGGCGAAGGTAGACACATAGGCCTACTTTAATTTTCATCTGGGTATCTTAGTTTTTAAACATTAAATAATAAGGATATTGATGATATGGTTTAGTAATACTATATAAAAAAACACACAACCAGTATTTAGTGTAGACTGTTTTAGAAGAGCGAAATGAATAAAAATGTGTAACTTTTACCGTGACATGGTTGATATGATACGATGAATGTTACACGTTTTAGGCTCAACCAAGGCTAACATTTATTGTAACAGGACATGTATTTTGGGCTTAATTAAGGCTAACATTTACCGTAACATGGCGGGCGATTGTACGGTAAATGTTACATGTTTCAGACGTAACTAAGACTAGCATTTATTAATATAGCAGTTATTACGGGTAACCTTTTAGGAGATAACCATATGGAGGGGGGGGGGGGGGTTAATATAGATTTGCGGGTGTTATTGTCTATTTGATGCCGCAAATGTCATTTTTGACCGAAGGCTAACATGTATCTTTATTTTATTTTAATGCAGATGAAATAAGAACTGGCAAATATCGCCAGCTCTTTCACCCGGAGCAGCTGATAACTGGCAACGAGGACGCCGCCAACAACTACGCCCGGGGCCACTATACCATCGGTAAGGAGCACATCGACCTGGTCCTGGAGCGCATCAACCGACTCTCGGAGCAGTGCGACGGCCTCCAGGGCTTCATCGTCTTCCACAGCTTCGGCGGCGGCACCGGCTCCGGCTTCATGTCGCTCGTCATGGAGCGGCTGACGGTCGAGTACGGGAAGAAATCCAAACTCGAGTTCTCCGTGTACCCGGCGCCCGAGATGTCCACGTCGGTGGTGGAGCCGTACAACTCCGTGCTGACCACACACAACACCCTGGAGCACTGCGACTGCGCGTTCCTCGTCGACAACGAAGCCATCTACGGGATCTGCCAGGAGAAGCTGGGTATCGGCCGGCCGTCGTACACGAACCTCAACAGACTGATCAGCCAGACGGTCAGCTCCATCACGGCCTCGCTCAGGTTCTCCGGATGCCTCAACGTCGACCTGAACGAGTTCCAGACGAACCTCGTCCCCTATCCTCGAATCCACTTCCCGGTGACGACCTTCGCGCCCGTGATGTCCAGCGAAAAGTCCTACATGGAGAAGAACTCCGTGCAAGAGATAACAGCCGCGTGCTTCGAGCCCGGAAACCAGATGGTGAAGTGCGACCCAAGGAGCGGGAAGTACATGGCGTGCTGCATGCTCTACAGGGGTGACGTCGTGCCCAAGGACGTCAGCGCAGCCATTGGCTGGATCAAGACGAAGCGCAGCATACAGTTCGTCGACTGGTCCCCGACCGGGTTCAAGGTGGGCATCAACAACCAGCCCGTCACCGTGGTGCCTGGCGACGGCATGGCGAAGACACAGAGGGCTGTGTGCATGATGAGCAACACCACGGCAATTGCCGACGCCTGGGCTCGGCTTGACCACAAGTTTGATCTCATGTACCAGAAGAGGGCGTTCGTTCACTGGTACGTGGGCGAGGGCATGGAGGAAGGCGAGTTTGCGGAGGCCAGGGAAGACTTGGCCTGTCTTGAACGTGACTACCAAGAGGTCGGTGCGGACAATATCGAAGAATGCGATGAGTCAGAATACTGATTAAGTTGTTGACCAACAATAAATAAATAAATAAACCAGCAGCATTATGTTAAAGATTGATCTCCCTTTGTTCATTTTGATAAATAGCCAAATGGATCCACTGAGAAGCAATTGTTCTGCATTTCACACAGACACTTTACTATGTAGCTATACATCTCGCTTTACCATTAACCTACATTGCATTTATACTTATTTTCGTGCTTACATCCAATTAAAATTCAAACACGCTGTCCTGGGCACACACCTCAGCAATCTGGGCTGTCTCTCAGTGGATTAGTGGTTAGTTGATAGTGGTTAGTGAAAGAGAAGTCGGTGTAGTGGCCTTTCACCTATCGATTGCGCCGTAAAACTTACTGTCAATGGGATCCTGTACCTGGAGGCGAACCCAGTACCGACCAGCTATATGTCCGATGTTTAACCACTACATCACCGAGGCCGTAACTGAGCTACTTCCTGATTTACCACTGAAGTACATCTCGCTTCACTGTCGTGGGTTTTTTTTCTGACATCTAATATGTATTGACACCCAGTAGGCCTATATATGTTACAGTTAATCTGTATAATCAGATAATATGTATATTACCTGATTTTTTCAGCTAATATGTATATTACCTGTTTCACTCAGGTAATATGTATATTAGCTGAAAAAATCAGGTAATATACATATTACCTGAAATATACTTCACTAATTTATACAGATTACCTGAAACGTGCAGAATGGTATTAACAAGTCTTTAGATCAATGTAGACCAAGTTCTCAGTTCAAAACAAGTCTTTTGATCAATGTAGTCACGTTCTCAGTTCAAAACAAGTCTTTTGATCAATGTAGTCCAAGTTCTCCTTGATTGGTCACAATACCTTTGATGTACATGTTCATTGTTAAATCATTTCATAGACAATGTTACAGTTAATCTGTATAATCCACCACTGCTGTTTTAACTAATCCTGTCTGTAGAGCACAATAAAGATGTGCCAGCCTGCTAGGACGCAGATGGGATTAGTTGGAAAAACAATGCTTAATTTAGGCTGCTGATTTCCTTTGACTGGCTTCATTTGATTGGTAGGTATAAATATCCTGGTGAATGGTGTTCTCTGTCACTAGCAAAATGGATCTAGAGGAGACATTCTGGCGTTCGCTGTACACGAGTTATGGAGAGAATAAGTGTATCTTGCTACCTAAGGACGAATACATTAAGACTGTTGGTGAGTTGCTGGAAGCCACCCAGGCACCCAAGAAATCACCGCGTCAGTTTTACTTGCTTAAGAAATATGAACTACTGCATCAGAAAGAAGCCAAACCAGGAACATCCACTGTACTTCGCTACCATCGAGGAGACCGTTGACATCAAGCGCGCCCACATCGCTACTGGTCATGGAGGACGAGACAAGATGATCAAGGAGATCAACAAGAAGTACGCCAACATCACCCAGGATGCTATTACCGTGTTCAAGTCCATGTGCATCGAGTGCCAGAGAAAACGGAAACGGACAACTACCAAGGGAATTGTCGTCAAACCAATCCTGTCTTAGGACTTCAGTTCCAGAGCGCAAGTTGACCTCATCGGCATGCAGTCTATGTGCCATGGTCAACACAAATGGATCATGGTGTACCAAGACCATCTTACCAAGTTCTGCATCCTGCGTCCTCTCACTGCTAAGCGTGCATCGGAAGTAGCTTATCAGTTGCTGGACATCTACCTTCTGCAGGGAGCCCCTTCAATACTACAAAGTGACAACGGGTCCGAATTCACAGCGCAAGTTATCACAGAGATGAAGCAGATGTGGCCTGACCTCGTCATCGTTCATGGGAAGCCGAGACACCCCCAGAGTCAGGGTACAGTGGAAACAGCCAACTGCGGCATAAAAGACATGTTGATTGCATGGATGACACACGGGACTGGACTGTTGGACTCAAGTTTGTGCAATTTCAAAAGAACTCGAGCCATCACACTGGAATCAAGCGTTCTCCCTTTGCTGCTCTGTTTGGTGCCGATGCGAAGGTAGGATTGACATCATCCAGCCTCCCCCAAGATGTCATTGCAAGGTTGCAAACTGAAGACGACCTCCTGTCTGCAGTATCCCATCCAAACCCAGTCGAAGCAGAACCTGTACCAGTCTCACCCATCTCTATACGTCAGGAGGAAATTAGGCTGCAGAGAGAGAGTGCCAGAGATGCCCAGTTCCAGCAGGCAGAGAGAATGGTCAAACGAAGTCGCATTGTGTTTTCTAGTGTGCAAAACAAAAGCAATGTGACAGTGCCCATTCCTTCAGTTGACAGAGGACGTGCAGATCCTAGGAACATCATCGGAGTTATAACAGAGTGCAGTGACAACGAGTTGTACACAATTGCTGTAAAAGGAGGAATATTGGATCGAAAGTAATCTAGAAACCAATTCGATGTGTGTGCTACGACATTGTATTCACCCGATGATGTCTGTACAGATAAGGACATTTCCCTGCGTCAAGCTGTGCAACTGGAGTCAAGATGCGGTGGACAAGGTTTCACAAGATGTAACTGCTGGAAGTAAAAGGTGTCAGACAAATCGATGTAAATGCTTCAAAGCCAGATTGGTGTGCAATTCCCGCTGCCATTCCAGCCTGCCATGCATAAACAAGAATTGTTGTTGATGAGAACTTTGACTACATTGATCAATAGACTTGTTTTGAACTGAGAACTTTGACTACATTGATCAGTAGAATTGTTTTGAACTGAGAACTTTGACTACATTGATCAATAGACTTGTTTTTAATTGAAAACTTGGACTACATTGATCAAAAGATCTTGTTGTTTGTTCTGCAGTAGTGTGTGTGTTGTGTGTTGCAAATGGTATGTGTTTTGAGCCAATAAAGATTGCCAGCATATTATTGTTTATAGTTATTCATTCGGTCAAATAACAACCATGTCAATACCATTCTGCACGTTTCAGGTAATCTGTATAAATTAGTGAAGTATATTTCAGGTAATATGTATATTACCTGATTTTTCCAGCTAATATACATATTACCTGAGTGAAACAGGTAATATACATATTAGCTGAAAAAATCAGGTAATATACATATTACCTGACTATACAGATTAACTGTAACATATATATTCTTTCAAAAAAAAGTAGGGGAACCTGAAATATTAATGTTAATATCAATTATTAGACCGAACATACGTTTTGACCGCAGACATCCTAGTAAAGAACGTTCAGGTATGTTTATCAACACACCGAAACACATTCCATAGTTTGCACATGCATTACGCAGTTGCCCCGTACGTGGGGTGTCATTCTCGATTTTGACCATTTCCAGGAAGGTCCATTAATCACTGTGGAACATTATTTCTGTCAATTGTTTTCATTCTGTTGATCATACAGTTGTTATTGTTTCGTTTTTAGTTATTTTTATTGTTTGAATTTGCGATAAAAAAAACCCCGTCAACTTTCAAATTTCACTTCTGACCCCAATCGTCCTTCAAGATCTTTGGTGGTCATAAAACCTACTGTAATACTAGACTATCGGTTGTAATGTTTTCCCAATTAATTCACTATTATCATATAACCATTCCCCACAGCTAATATACTAACACAGCGTAAATTTTTCTTAGTTTGTTTTACCGGAATGTAAATGAAGGAAGAGAAGTCTCAAGTTGATGATGTAGTTTCTTGTATTGTACTTTCCAAACATGAAACGTGATTAATAAGTTAACAACATGGTGCTACAGATAATATGCAAGTCAGAGCTCTTGGGTGAATGACACACAGGTCTCCCGATAGAGTTGACATTGCTCATGTTACAAAACTCTCTCGGATCTTCCAGTAGAGTTTGTGCTTTGTGAGAGAACTTCAAGGTGTGTGAACAGTATCTGTTCTCCCCGAGTCTGTCTTTCATGGGTAAATTATCCTTATTTATAAGACGCATACTAAACACGTATCTATGTAATATACAGTTGTCAAGGTGTACTCGTTCAGACGCCTGCAATACCCGTGGAAACAATTAAATTGCATTGTATTATATTGCTCGTTACATATTTAATTAGTGCTTGACACTAATTGGTTTGATTGGCATGTCACTAAGTGGATACCATGGCAGACGCCAGATTACCAATTAACTAATTGTAATTAATGCACATGTAAAAATAAAGATATAATCCGTATTGTTATAAAGTTGAAGTTTAGCACTGTGACAGTTATCCACCGTGTCAAGATAATAAACTTGTTATGGTAGTTTGTATACAGTGCTTGAAATAGTTGTCCCGTGTCCGAAATGTGGTATCACAAATAAACTGTTTCATCTATTAGACAAGTTTTTCGCTTGTATCGTAATCTCGTTGAGTCAGTTGGTTAACATTGACGTCGTCTGAAGCAGTTGTAGTTGACAGGCTGTTTATCTCGAGTTCGAATCCAGGTACTGATGCTGATGGTGCTGTCGTCTGTATAAACGTATACCTGGTTTTGGCTATGTGAATGTCAAGCTTACTTTCTAATATCACTTTAGGTATCTCAAGATTACGAATTTACTGAAAATTAATACGTTTAGTGTTTATATTATTTATTCCGAAAAACATTTAATAATCAAATGAGTCGTTATTTACCTTCGGTGATATGTGTCTCGTCTTGTGTACTGTTGTTGATAAGTTGTATTACTCAATGTATTTAGTCTTTGAACTAGTTCATAATTTTCCCGTCTAAGATTTTCTAACTCAGTGTTTTGTTGAACAAGCTTATCGTAATAACTTGTTGATTGTTGATGTAAAGCATCAATGTCTGTTTGCATTTCATGACACACAATTTTGTTTTACTCTTCATTATTTGCATTACTGTTACAAGAATCTTTTAAGTCTTCTGTCAAAATATTTATTATACTTTGTAACAACGCTACATCTTTTTTAGACTCTTGGAGTTCTTTTGTATATGTACGGGTTTGTTCTAGCTGTGCGTTTAGTGAACTGATTTCCTGAGATTGGTTCTGGATGGTTAGTTGTGCTTCTGTCAAATCGTTGGTTGTTTTGATAAAATTATTTCTGGCTTTGTTTATTTTCCTACTGGACTTTTGTTTGGCCTTAAGAGTATCGAGTTCGTGTTTTAGTGGGTTATTTAAGCTGATAACACTAGTGAAAGCCTTAGCACCTAAGTTAGAAAATGGTAGTTGCCTAGCACAAAATTATGTTTCGAAATTCGTACTGAGATTTTCTAATATTGTCCCTTTCTCTTTGTTTGTCCGATTTGTGTTTAGGTTTAGAAATGTTGTTATTATGTTTGGAGGATTTATGACAATTTATGTGGTTTACATCTGAGTGAGCATTTAGATTAGAACATTTTAAACAGAACATTTGAAATGGACATAGATTTGCATGACATTCACAATTTCTTTTGCCAAATAACCACTTACCGTTTTGACAGACCATGTCGCTTGGGAAGTTCCGTTGTGTAGAATTCCGTGTTAAGCTAGTCGTCCGGATTTTGGGTTTTCGTTGACACGAATATTGATGCATTTCTGTTGGTCCAACAGCTCTGTAAGTTCTACTTCTGTCAAATCTTGATTAGAAAAAGTTCTTTTTCGCAAGACTGTGCTCGTTCCATTATACTTGGTTCAGTTGTACTTGGCTGTACCTGGTTGCAGAGTCACGTAGATTGTGTTGTAGTTGCTTCGCTGTAGTCAGGTAGATTTTCATGTACTCGCTTTTCTGTAGAATAAGGTAGATTTTGATGTACTCACTTGGCCGTAGAATAAGGTAGATTTTGCCATCGGATCTCCACCACTTAACACAGAGTAATTTTTCTGATGAATGGTAATGAATTTGAACAGAATGAACAGAAGTCTCAAGTTGGTGATGCAGGTTCTTGTATTTTAATTTCCAAACATGAAACATGATTAATAAATTACCAACATGGTGATACAGATAATATACAAGTCAGAGCTCTTGGGTGAATGACACACAGGTCTCCCGATAAAGATGACATTGCTTATTCACAAAACTGTCTCTCAGATCTTCCAGTAGAGTTTGTGCTTTGTGAGAGAACTTCAAGGCGTGTGAACAGTATTTGTTCTCCCGGAGTCTGTCTTTCATGTCATGTCATAGGGTTTTACGTGCACATTCAGAACAAGCTGCTGTAACGCACGCCTGTCGTGGGCACAAGAGCCGGCCTTGGCCGGCCCCTTTGTCCAAGACAGGAAAGGTGGGGGGGGGGGGAGAGATGGGACCGCCTGCACTGGCAGGTGCAAGGGAGCACCAGCAGTCCGATTGAAACGGTAGCAGGCGGGTGGGGGTGGTGGTGGTGCTATGGAATTTTGAGTGGAGCCATTTTAAAGCCAAAGAGAAAATGGTGCGCAGTTTTGTTGAGTAATTTTGGCGCAATTTTGAACGGTCGGTCGAAAGGTAAATGATTGAGCTAGTATAGGTTTTGAATCGAGTGTAGCTCGTTAGTGAGTCGAGAGTAGCTCGTTACTTATCGACCTTTATGATGCTGGTTGTCTCCCTAGGTTGTCCGTAGGGTCCTGATAAGGACCTGACCTCTTCTGGTCGTGGCATGACAACCCCGAGGAGACTCGTGCAATTGTGTAGACACTGGCAGGCAAGGCGATTTGTTCCGGGGTGGTCGAAGCGCTGATGTTGGTTTGGTCTTCAGTTTCCTCCTCATTGACACCAAGTACATTTCCCAGCAGAAAGTATTTGGGGATTGGGTGGGGCGGCCGATATTCTTTTGTTCGGCCTCCCCCGGGTGCATTGCAATTGTGTACTCGGAACCGGTATTCTTTTGTCCGGTTCCTTATTAGAGCACGTGCTGGGCCATTAAAATGTGGGGCGGATGCATTGTTATCATTAGTCAATGCATCCTGTGTGCTGTTTCGGTGAGCATGTTGTCTGTGTGTAATCCTAGTTTGGTGTTTAGGTTGTACCTATTGTCTTACGTCCCTATTCTAATGTTTCCAACGGTCATCATGACCACCCCTCCCCCCCCCCCCCGCCCTTGCGTAGTTTTGTTAACACAATGGCGGGGGGGGGGGGGGGGGGGGGGGATTAGTCTATTCTAAATATCTAATTTGAAGGGCGAGCTCTTGTAGTGTATGTATTGGTTAAAAAAGCCTAGAGCTTAACATATTTATTTTACCAGTCAATGAAAGAGAGAGAGAAAGGAGAGAAAGATAGTTAGCTTATTGTCTTTCATGGGTAAATTATCCTTATTTATAAGACGCATACTAAACACGTATCTATGTAATATACAGTTGTCAAGGTGTACTCGTTCAGACGCCTGCAATACCCGTGGAAACAATTAAATTGCATTGTATTATATTGCTCGTTACATATTTAATTAGTGCTTGACACTAATTGGTTTGATTGGCATGTCACTAAGTGGATACCATGGCAGACGTCAGATTATCAATTAACTAATTGGAATTAATGCACATGTAAAAATAAAGATATAATCCGTATTGTTATAAAGTTGAAGTTTAGGACTGTGACAATACCTTACAATTTTGGCAAATGTAAATTCTTATTAGAGTTCCCCTACTTTTTTTGAAGAGTATATAACCATCTCAAGTTGAAATTTCATCAATCAGTCTGTCTTTGATTTAAAATCCAACCTATTGCTTGACATTTTACTAAAAACTTCACATGAGCATAAGGAATCATGAGTGTGTCCTCATCTTCCTGTGTACATACACCTTGTGGTAAGATGGCATTCTGGCATATTTCAGAATTCTACAAGAAATATTGTCAGATGACCTTTTTTAATATGATATTTACTAAGAAGCTCTTAATGTATTTTATAGGAGTAGCTTTCTAAACAAAGAAGACATCCTCACAATCTGGTTGGTAGGAAGTTCTAATGTCATCTTTCATATATATTGTTCTGTCGTAGTTATCAAAGATAACTTCCACCGGTGTCACAACCTAATGCCTCTGATCATGTCATTATACCTGGCAGTTATGAGGTGGATTTCTACACCATACATAGACTGTTGGTCTCTCATCGTGAGAAATTTACGTGTGCTGGGGCCCAACACACGAATACGTACAGGTACAGACGTAAACCACAAACAGGTCAATCTGATATCAAATTATGATTAACTAGGTCTAGAGACAGTCTCGGCATTACCAAAGAGGAAGGAAGGAAATATTTTATTTAACGACACACTCAACACATTTTATTTTACGGTTATATGGCGTTGGACATATGGTTAAGGACCACACAGATATTGAGGGAGGAAACCCGTTGTCGCCACTTTATGGGCTACTCTTTTCAATTAGCAGCCAGGGATCTTTTATATGCACCATCCCATAGACAGGATAACACTAGCTGGAGCGAGAAATTTACCGCAGAGAGTCCTGACTCTGTATCTATCATCAACGTAATAATTGGTTTAGTATATAGTTTTCTTATAGCCTGTATTGCATGTTTGTTCTACTATTCAACATTTTTTAAAATGTGATTTTAAAAAATAAATCACCCAGTGTATCAAGCACAATGCTTCGCACCGCATGCCGAAACTACATATAATGCACTTTTCCATAAACAGAACAGTACATACCACGGCCTTTGGTGTACCAATCGTAAGGCACTGGTTGGGACGGTGAAAAACCGAATCTATCGAGGGTGATCGATCATGGGAATCACAACTCAGGCGAGCGCTCTTCTTACTGAGCTATCTGTCCCGTCCCACCGGTGTTTGTAGATCCTCCCTGGCCACAAGGGGGAAGCTCCTGACTTGGGTCCATATCTGAAAATGCATGTAATGGGTTACGGTTTGTAACCTATGTGCCAAGTTTCGTGCTTTTAATCAAAACTGCACAATATTTTTGATAGGCACCCCACTAAAACGGTGTGGGGAACATTTGTAGATTCTCCCTGGCCACCAGGGAGTGCTCCTTACTTGGATTCAAATTTGAAACTGTTTGTAATGGGTCAAGGTATTCACGTACCAAGTTTTTAACCAAAAGTGCACACTATGTTTGTTAGCAAAGTGCACACCGTGTTTGTTAGCCGCCGTTAGAACCGTCCTGCCCACCAGGGGGCGCTCCTTATTTGGGTCCTTATCTGAAAATGTTTGTAATGGGTCAAGTTATCTATGTGCAAAGTTTCGTACTTTTATCCAAAAGTGCACATTGCAGTCAAATATTGGGTGTTAGCTGCCCCATTACGAAGGATCGTTTATATTACGTGATTGGGATAATCAAATGCTACTTTGTTGAAAAGAAATCTGTATCAGTGCCCAGAGGCAACTACACGTCGTAATCAACCTAACTACTACTACTACTACTACTACTACTACTACTACTACTACACAAAGGAAAAAAGCACCTAAACATTCAATATTTCCTATTCAGGGCTCGTGCTTATAAAACTTAAAGTCTAGACTTTAATAAAGTCCAGACTTTAACATAATGCTATTTAAATGGCGTTGCCATGATGTTAAAGTCTGGACTTTATTAAAGTCTAGACTTTAAGGTTTATAAGCACGGGACCAAAAGTCGTGACTGATTTCACTAAACACTCACTTGACATATATAATATAAAAAAGATTATTTGAAATTTCACAATTAAGGACACAATCATAGGCGTCGGATGTGCGTGTGTCTGTGTGCAGTGTGTGTCTGTGTGCAGTGTGTGTGTGTGTGCGTGTGTGCAGTGTGTGTGTGCGTGCGTGCGTGTGTGCAGGTGGCACATCCCTCAGAAGCTGCGGGGGACAGAGTATGCAATAACCTCCCACTCTTATTTGTTTTATAGGAATTACATATACCGAGTATAGTGAATCCTTGCCTTTTCCAGCCAGAGCACCACGAATGAAATACCAAAGGTAGTGATATGTGCTATCCTGTTAGTGGGACTGTGCATATAAAAGATCTCTTGATTGCTACTAATAGAAAAATGTAAGGAGGTTAATTTTCTCTCTGAAACTATGTCAAATTACCAAATGTTTGACATCCAATAGCCGATGATTAATAAATCAATGTGCTCTAGTGGTGTCGTTAAACAAACCAAACTTTTCTTTGAATAGCTAAAGGCATGTATTGAATACACATATAGCAGGCCTGTCTTACATGTCTAGGCTTATTTCTACTATCCTTATTTAGCTTCGTCAGATTACTTATCACGATATACTCGTCACTTCCGTTGCAAGATGTTCAAATCTTATATAACGACATCGTGGTGAGAACAATATATAATAATATTATTCTTCATACCACACAATCTCTAAACAAAAGAATGTGAGATAGGCGACCGACATTCTTTATGAAAAAAAAGGTAGTGGTATTTAAAAAAAAAAATTATATAAAAAAATAAATAAATAAAAAGCCTAGCTGACATGAATAGACCTCTCATTTAGTAACTGCGCCCCCACCTGCCCGCCCCAGTTATTGGCATCTTCCGATGCAAAGGTAAATATTGGCAATGATACTTAATGATAATAAAATAAATAAAGTGATGATCAATATAAAAATTCAAGGTTTAAACAAAAACAGTGTAAAGAACTGTGCAAAAATACAAATACAAATATCACAGAATTTTACGGATACTGAATTTTACTCTAAACTTCAATGTGTGCTGTATTGGCCATTCTCAAAGAGAATGTTACACCCCTGCACCACGGTGAGGTTACAGCACGCGCAGGGGAGAGAGAGAGAGAGAGACAGAGAGAGGCGCACATCACACAGAATCCTGAACGACAAAACCGTAATACATGGTCAGGGCCGTAGTGGTTAATTCTATGAATCTCTGTCTAGTGCCTCATCTATAAGAGGTAGGCCACTCCCGAGGAGATCCTTTACTGGAAAGTACATACCTCTTGCACCGCCAAAAAGAGGACTGCCATATATAAATATAAAAACGTTTATAATATGCACTTGATACACGGTAAAACAAATCTCTGTTTAGAACAAAGATAACTGTTTAGAACACTGTATCTAAAGAACGTTTAACTCGGCGCGCAAACTAATATTTATTCATTCATTCATTCATTCATTCAATTATTCATTCATTCGTGCAGCGCGTAATCGTCGCAGGACTGCTAGCGAACACAACTGCTAGCAAACACATTTCAAGTGTTCTTCCGAACCCCTCCGATGATTTACGAAATGCGTCCGGAGTTTTAGACCAAATCATTGTTTATCTTCAAAGCGCCGCCTGAAATCGGCTAAAATTACACCTGTCATTAACTTCCTGAAAGTTTAAAGACGTTATCTGAGGAATGTTGATTTCTTTTACTGCGAATTTACTGACATTTTACGTAAGTTTTAATGCAATTTTGCTTGATGAATATACGATAACATGTTTCAAACTAATATAAATCTGTAAATGTCATACTCGGACACTGATACTGTAATATTACTACTCAGTCTACTGACCCGCCTACGGCTAAGCCACTGATGCTGTTACTGTACAGGTAGACCCGGGTACCTGAGCTAGTTATAAATAGAAGCAGAAGATGACCAATGACACGATATTGTAATTAGTATAAGTTGTTCAGTAATATCAGTTGAATATTCAGTTTTATTTGTAAATTTTATCATTTAGATTATTGATAATAAGTATTGACACCTGGAAGTTGTTTCTAAGGTAAGGCTGGTGAACTTACCTTTAATTTAAAGGGACACACCCTAGTTACGTTTATTTGTTAACCATTACGGTGTTGTTTTTCGCTATTAAACCCCATTTTTCACAAATAAAATTGCACTTTACTTACATTTTATTATTTAGAATACACATTTCCATTCACCTGAAGTGCTTTTTTGGTAATCCTGATGTTTGTAAAACCACGAAATGCATTTTTTGCATTTTTTCACAAGACGTGTTGTCGAGAAAAAACTGTTAAGCAAGCGAGGTCCAATCTATTTTTAGAGGGGATATTTCCATTTCAATGTCACAGACGTTGGTATATCATGTGACCGTTATCATTTTGGTTCGGTTTGTTTTCTCGTGCACGGTTCGCACAATCAACATCCGATTTGTTGTTCATTTGTGAGATTTTTCTTCACAGTTCGTGAACATTTTCAGTAACAATAAAGTTCAGACAAGTAAGTGTCTCAATACAAAACGTTACAAACCCTTAAAACCAATAATTTTGCTAAGTCTTACGATATCTGGAGAGGGGATACAACCAGGACAGAACAGTTGGAACATGTCCAGGAGAGGTGAAACGAAGGCATCCCAAGTCTGTGAAATTTGTCGTGACGTAGGCATTGTTGTGCTTCGAGCGACATCTACCGGTGACATCAGAATACTAACTTTCAAAATTATTTCAAGCAATTGGGACATGAGGATTCCCATGGTATTTATCGATATAAAACCTGCTTTTTCACTCCATTTGATAAAAACGTGATCTAAGTGTGTTACAGGTTTGTAGATTAACCAAATTATAATTTATTTTCGCTGGATGGCACTAGGGTGTGTGGCTTTAAAGATAAGGCCTAATACTTGTAAGCAGTTAGTTGGTCATTCTCCATGTTTCCACAGACACACACACACACATTCCACCCCCACCCCCCAGCTCAAGCACTTTTTTCCCCGGGGGAGCATAGCCTAGCATACAACAAGCATTTTTTAAACATA
This sequence comes from Gigantopelta aegis, assembly GCF_016097555.1. Taxonomy (NCBI): domain Eukaryota; kingdom Metazoa; phylum Mollusca; class Gastropoda; order Neomphalida; family Peltospiridae; genus Gigantopelta; species Gigantopelta aegis. The sequence continues at coordinate 53,767,439 of NC_054706.1, forward strand.
CTTTTTTATAACTTTTGTAATGTAAACTGTAAGCAAATGGAACTAATTAAAAGAAAAACACACAAAATGTAATAATATTTCATCATAAATCTTGTTCAGCACAATGTAAACATGATACGTCAATGGATATTCCAGAGGCCAATTTCGCTAATTTGCAAAAAAGTGTCCCCTCTTCACCAAAGCAAGATATAATACTTTAACAAAAAACTAAAATTAGCACACTTTTCTTTGTTATCTTAACTAGTTATCCTCCAAGTTTTAATGTGTTTGGTTAAACTGTGTATTTTTAATTATTAAGCAAATGTGTTACCCGTCTGTTAAACTATCCACAGCCGGGCACAGAAACACAGAAATGTTGAAAATATTATAATGTTGTCACATACTGACAATCAGTTTACAACTAATATGTCCTATAGACAATATCATTGTGTAGTCTTTGTATTTATTAATATAAATACATCAGGCCCGTAGGAACTGGAGTAGAATGTGGGAGGAGCGGACCTAGGGGCTTGTTCTCCATCCCACACTTGAAGACAAAAATGTATGTTTTAAATTTTCACTACCCCATATAAATAAAGATAATATAAAGATGAAAATCTAGTTTGTATCCCTCACTAGAGACAGTACCCCCCCCCCCCCATACTTCAAATATCGTTCCTACAGGCAATTTGTAGAGGCTGAGGTTAGGAACCAGTTCCTTTTATCTTTAGGATTTTGTAATCATGATTTCAAACCAACTGTTTCAGGTAGTTTGCTCCACATACTGACATAAAACACATTTGTTATTATATATTGGAATAAAACAAAAATAATTACACTATATCCAGTGTTATTTTCTTTAATCATTCATGGAGGAAGAAGGAAGTCCTGGTGAAAATATATTACAGGTAAAACAAAACAAAATAATATATGATGATTATTCCAAGTGGTAACTATTGTAAATTTTGCTTTAAATTGCCAGATGCTAAAAGTGATTACTTATATTATTTTATGGTAACAGTCCAAAATTAGACAACCAATTGTTTCAACCTCTGCCAAAGGTAGCAGGCTTTCTGCCAGAAAATAATTTGAGGGTACGTAATAAAAACTAAATATATCCAAAGGCATATATTGGGTGGTTATGTGTTTGAAATGTTTTTTATTGGACATTTTATTTCATGCACTTTTACTATTTTTAAACAGTAATGCTGTTACTATAATCTATCTAAAAAAAAAAAAAAAATCAATTAATTTCCGAGATTTTTGGGTACATACATGTAATTGTACCCTCCGTACCCTCTGACAGAAACCCAGGCTAGGTAAACAATTATTTTGTGTAGAGTATTTTTAATATGACATACAGAAAGCAGTGAAAAGTGCAATTTTATTATGCTTTAATAGTGGACATTAGCTTTAAAACTAATTAACCATCATTCCTTCTGGCCACGATACATATGTTGTTCCTGCCAAAGTGTTAGCATTTTAATTTTAATGCCAATATACTGAACTGACGATAAACATTGTTAACTAATGTATCAGTTCATGTTCTGGATCTGTTTTGTTATGAGGTTAACAAATCAACTAGATCAAGAGATGTTAGTATGGAGTCGTTATGGGCTGTCGGTGAAAATTAATTTGGTAATTATAGGTAAATAAATGTGGACTATAAATATTTATATGTGAACAAATTGCAATACCTTTATTTAATATATATCTTAAGTACATACTTGTCTTTCATTTTCACATTGTAAATGTACCAAATTGTCATGTTTATGTATTACATTTATACTTTTGGTTTACAACTGTCACACTAAAAACATTTGGTCCATAACTATTTAGTCAAGTATGAGGCAAAATCTAGACTGAAAATGATTTATGCTCATTAAATCTTTTTTGCGATTTATTTATTTTATTTTTGGCATCAGTCTTGTTTATAATAGCAATATGTATGCAAGTTTGAGATTCCGTGTGCGCTATGAAAGAAAAAACATCTTTAAATTAGTGGCGAGAATTTCATAAGTTATGTCCCTTGGTATAAAAATCCCGGTCAATCATAATTACTTTAATAAATCAATTGTTTTACTTACGGTGGTTTAAATTTATGTTAGTGACATAAATCTGTTCTTTAAAATATTGCACATAATAACATATACATATAAATGGTGTTTATGGCTGATAAAGGGTTACAAATTAATAACCTATATTTGGGAAAATAATTTTACCAACTTTTGATTTGCAACTAAGGTGCTAGAGTCACGTAAACAAATTTATTCATCATTCTAGTTGACGAAAACTACCGATTTTTAACGACTAAGTCGGTCATTAATGACCGTAAAGCCGTAATCGACATGTAGGTTTTCAGGGTCGCGTTTTTGGCGAAATGATAAAACGCGTTTAGAGTTTCGGCCCTTCGCTTGGTGGTCGCTACATAGCCCGATAACTGTCATTCGAGAGCTAGACAGACTTTTGTTTGGACAGTTATGATCACTCTCTGAGGCAGAGATAATTAACTGTATAGTGAAAATGCAGAATTGAAGCCTACTATACAGTAGGAAAAGATTCCAGCTCTAATACAACAATAATCCAATGTTTGATTCTAAATACCATTACATTGATAATTTTCGAGTTCTCTGATAACAAATATTACAAACATACTAACCACTAATACACACACTACAGGAAGAAACCCGTCAGCATCTACGTATTTAGCTGGAACATTATTGAAAGTGGGTGCTGCATGAACATCAGAGTACTCGTGCTAAGGGAAGCATAACTTGCCTCCCCCCCCCCCCCCCCTATATAAAGTTTGTTCTATACCCCTACTAAAATTCCTGGGGGGTTTTTCACCAGACATGAGAGGAAAGAAAGATTTTAATACATATTAATATATAGTGAAACTTCGATAACTCGATCTTGAAGGGGGTGAAGAAATAGTTCGAGTTTCAAGGAGTTCAAGTTTTTCGAAATTAATATAAACGAGTTCAGATTTGAAACTGCATTGCAGCTGGTTGCGGCATTGCAGCTAGTTGATTTTGCTTAATATTGTAAGAAGCGTGCTCTTTGCTGCCTACCTCTGAACTCTGAAAACTATGCGTCCCCAGTTGAAAGGCAAATTAATATATCAGTCACCTCACCCCACGCCACCCCATCTCATCCCATCCCACCCCAGCTGTTGGCATCTTTGATGCCTGTGGTACATTCATTTTGCGTATATTGTAAAAGTAAGTAAATAAAACAAAAAAGGTAGCATGTCTATAAAATCACAGAACCAAAATTATGTTTCCCATGATTAGTATCAAGTATGTCTATTCAACAAAAACAATATATATAACAAAACATTTTCTGATGGGTTCCCATGATCACAAGGCATGGAATCAAAAATGTTTTTCCCATTAAAGTGTGAAATCCTATGGTCTGATGATATGTGTTATTAAATGTTCTAGTTTGACGGCTTAACAACATTTAACAAATTATTTTTGTTTTAGGTTTAGGTACATCAACATATTGTCTTGCCTGTATGTGAACACTTGAGAACAAACAATAAGGACCCACCATGAGTAGGGACGCTGCCTACAGGGTTGACCACCTCCAGCAGGGTGGTCCCGGTAGAGGGGAAGAGATCCCATTGTATCAGAGTAAGTCGTACAATTTTACCATAATGCGTAAAGATTAAAGGCGCAGACCCTAGTTTCAGCCCGTAAAAATGGATACTAGGTTTAGTTAATCTACAAACCTGTAACACATCTGGATAGAGTTACAACAGAATGAAACAAGGGTCTGACATTGAAACGGTGAAATACCCTTAAAAATAGACTACAACTCGTCTCCATACTTCTCAGATGGACGTGCGTTTTTAAAAATATTGTAAGTACATTTTATGGTTTTAGAAAGACCAGGATGACCAGAAACACTGTGGATGTATGGAAATGGATAATCTAAACAATAACATTTCAAGTAAAGTATGATTTTTTCGGTTATCAAAAATGGCTCTAATAGTGAAAAAATATGTCTTTAGTGTTTAAAAACTATGGTCTGTCCCTTTAAAAGGCTTGGAAAATACTTTTAAAATGTCATGGAAGATCATCATAAATTTCTATTGATAATAAATTAAGTGTATACATCAACCATATTATTGATTTCAAAATACATACAAATTGGTTCTCAATCATTTCTTTTATTTTCAACTGAATTCTGTAGTTATTTACTAGCCCAACATTGAATATTACTAGCCATGGGAGTGGGGCTACCATAATCTAGAAGCTCTGTATGTTATTGATTTCAAAATACACACAGATTGGTTCTCAATCGTGTCTTATTTTTAGCTGAAAATCAGTGTTTGACAAATGTTTTAGAAAGTCACTAGCCCTCACAAAGCTTTGGCTAATGCCCTACGTATTATAGTAATACCATTGATAATCTCCTCTAGCCCAGCAGTGGCGGATTTAGAAAATAATAAGGGGGGTGGTGGCTGGATTGGGATGGAGTGAACCGGCGGGGGCTTACGGTAAAGATAACATTAAACGTCACAGATACAAAAATATTATTTTCTCTGTGACATCATGTTTAATGTGTTTTTGCTAAAAAAAAATGGCAAATGTTGATCAGTACAGCGACTGCGATTAATTCGCAAAATTCATTAAATATATGTTTGGAATGAACATTTAAAAAAAATTGCCCAGGTAGGGAGGGGGTGGCTAGCCACCCTATTCACCCCCCCCCCCCCCCCCCCCCACCCCACCCCCCAATCTGCCACTGCCCAGACCAGAAGCGAGGACCAGTGGATTTGTTGAACCCTGCTGAATTCTGTTTTTATTTTTATCTCTCCTTTTTTTTTCTCTCCAGTCCAGTCAGATTATGAAGATCCTCCAGAACCCGTTCCAGCCCGGCTACACCGACGTTACACTTCTGAAGCTGGCAGTAATTACCCGCCTCACCAGGCCGGTAACATGGACAGACGGCGGTCCTGGGGAACCATGGATGACATAGCCATTACTGCTGAATTACTGGAGAGTCTGCCCAGCCGACAGCTAGGTAAGATCAACGATTAAAGGGACAGTCTCACCTATCACTGTATCAATCAGTCAGGCCATTAGGAACGATATTTGAAATCAGTTTTAAACAATATTTTATTACTGCCACATTTGGTTTAAACAATATTTATTTCTGTTTGTATTAACAGATGGGATTGGTCAACAGGCATAGACCTTTTGCTACATTATCCAACTGAAATGTTAGCTGGTCAACATGGATATTTTTAGAAAGTACAAGATGTGCATTTAGTGTTGAAAAATGTAACATTTGCAGTTTTGGGATCAGGCAATGGGTGTACGCCTATATTAAGCAGGGCTAAATCTGCTACTCGCCACATTTTAATTACAATTGGCAAATTTCATTTTAATTTGGTGAAACACAAGTGTGTAATAATTGATATTTTGTTGGAAAATAGCAATAGGTTTTACATTTTTTAGATAATTTGGCAAAATTTTCTGATTACCCAGAGCTAGTCCTGTTAAGGCCTCTCCCTAAATATTTACAATACAAAATGTTTCATTTGCGGTCTAGATGACAAAAATAGTAATTTAATATTTACAAACAGAAACAATTAAAGAGACTGTCCTGAGTTTCCTGCATTGTAAGATGTTTCCAACTAATAAAATCTTTTAATGTGTAAAAATACTCAATAAATATATTATCTTGTTTAGAATATCAGTGTCTGTATATTCAATGTGTTTCTGGTTGTGTTAATATTTGTAAGAAGCCCAGACTGGATTTTGTCTTCAAATTATTTTGTATGTACGAAAAAACCATGTTTTAAGAAATAAAATAAAATTTAACCTAGTACAAATACTAGAACGATAAAAAAAAACTTTCAATATACAGCCACTAATATTTTATGCAAAAAAATATATTTGTTATGTAATTACAGTCATTAAAAAGTCTCTGTTAGTCAATAGCATCTTAAAAATTGCAGCAAACTCAGGACTGTCCCTTTAAACACTGGTCTTCATAGACAACTGGGATAGCTGAGGACAGACAGATAGTCCAGATAGCTGAGGTGTGTGCTATGTCAGTGTGCTTGAATTTCATTTGATTCATTTCATTTCAACTTATTTTCATGCTTATATCCAATTACAGTTCAAGTATGCTGTCCTGGACACACACCTCAGCTATATGTATCCTGGCTGTCTGTTCAGGACAGTGGGTTAGTTGTTAGTGATTAGTACCCATTGAGTCGTTAAAACTCAATCAGGGTGGGAGCTGGTACCAGGCTGAGAACCCTGTATATGCCAGCCTTATGACCGATGGCTTAACCACGACACCACCAAGACTGGTTCTTTAATTGGACATAAGCACACAAATAAAAAAAATTAAAAGGAGGGTAATTACATTTAAAGTTGGATTGGCTAAAGAAAGGTATTAGCAGGAGAGGTGGTTATAATGAAATAACAATAGCCAACTTAAACATTGGACACATGTAGCTATCAGTCACACATCATTGACCCCAGAAAGGTGAACAGTGTTCAGATCTGTATTCTGTAATATTCTACACTGTCTAATTTAGCTGGATTGGCTTCCTATAAAAAGACCACATGTCAAGTGTAACAGTGTCATAGTTGATTGAACTGACAGGCTGCATGGGATATTTTGTCCTTTTCTTTCAAATCTGTTACTGAATGTTTTAATGGTATTTCGTGTGGACACCTACAGTAACTGTTTGGCAAAATGTGTGAATGAGATGGAAGATGAGGAGAACCTACTTGTGGCTGTGGACATATTATTGAAGATTCTGAACATTTTATTCTTTATTGATCTCTGTACACTCAACTTCATGACAGGATCATATTACAAGATAAACATCTGGATTCCAAAACTGTTGTGTCAGGAAATAAAAATTATTTGACTCATGAGAAGAATATAATTATGTTCAAAGCAATGCAGAAGTTCATCACTGAAAGTAAATGGTTTGGTGTATGATGAATACATATCCTCTCTCTCATTATTATTATTTAAAAAATATTCTCTCTCTCTCTCTCTCTCTCTCTCTCTCTCTCTCTCCCTCCCCCCTTGTGTCTCCCTGTCTGTCTTTGTCTCTGTCTTTGTCTCTGTCTCTGTCTCACACTGTCTCTCCTCTCTATGTCTGTCTCTGTCTCTCTCTCTGTCTGTGTCTCTCTCTCTCTCTCTCTCTCTCTCTCTCTCTCTCTCTCTCTCTCTCTCTCTCTCTCTCTCTCTCTCTCCCCCTCCCCCCTTGTGTCTCCCTGTCTGTCTTTGTCTCTGTCTTTGTCTCACCGGCCTCGGTGGCGTCGTGGCAGGCCATCGGTCTACAGGCTGGTAGGTACTGGGTTCGGATCCCAGTCGAGGCATGGGATTTTTAATCGAGATACCGACTCCAAACCCTGAGTGAGTGCTCCGCAAGGCTCAATGGGTAGGTGTAAACCACTTGCACCGACCAGTGATCCATAACTGGTTCAACAAAGGCCATGGTTTGTGCTATCCTGCCTGTGGGAAGCGCAAATAAAAGATCCCTTGCTGCCTGTCGTAAAAAAGAGTAGCCTATGTGGCGACAGCGGGTTTCCTCTAAAAACAGTGTCAGAATGACCATGTGTTTGACGTCCAATAGCCGATGATAAGATAAAAAATCAATGTGCTCTAGCGGCGTCGTTAAATAAAACAAACTTTACTGTCTTTGTCTCTGTCTCTGTCACACACTGTCTCTCCTCTCTATGTCTGTCTCTGTCTCTCTCTCTCTCTCTCTCTCTCTCTCTCTCTCTCTCTCTCTCTCTCTCTCTCTCTCTCTCTCTCTCTCTCTCTCCCTCTCTCTCATTTTCTTATATTCCTTTCTTTTTTACATAAAATGTTGGTTTTAAAAATGAGATGTCTTTATTATTTCCCTACCGGTCCAACCGGAGGAGATATAAGTTTTATCTCTGTCCTGTCTGTCTGTCAGTCTATCCTACATATAGTTCTCTGGATGTTTGTTTTACAATGCCCTGAGATATTATGTGTATAGCTTTATCACATACTGTTACAGATCAAGTTTGACTTTCATGATGATTTACTCATTTTTGGCAGAGTTATGGCCCTTGAACTTAGGAGATGCAAATATTTGTTTTCCGGATGTTTTTTTCACAATGGCTTGAGATATTTAGTGAAATCCCATACATTTCTGACAGTTAAATGCTCATTTTACTGCTGCAAATGGTTTAATTAGCCAATCAAATTTCACGTTATATTCACAGTGAATTAGAATTTTAGTTAGTCAGAAACATCTTACAATTGCTGCCAGCTCAAGAATGTCCCTTTAAAATAACGGGATTTTTGTTGTTTCAGAAGACTAGCCTTGGTAGTGTTTTGGTTAAGCCATCGGACATAAGGCTGGTATGTACTGGGTTCACAGACTGGTACTGGCTCCCACCCAGAGCGAGTCTTTAACGACTCAGTGGGTAGATATAAGACCACTACACTCTCTTTTCTTTCATTAATCACTAACAACCAACTATCCTGGACAGACAGCCCAGATAGCTGAGGTGTGTACCCAGGACAGGGTGCTTCAACCTTAATTGGATATAAGCATGAAAATAATTAAAATGAAAAATGTTTCAGAATCTCTGACGAGTGGCAAGCATACGTTGCGACACCGACACATGCGACACAAGTCGTATCACGGCTCAACCCGCGGACCGCATGTAGTCGACCAGACGGATGCTATCGCCATGGCGTTCGATGAACCGGACATGGCTGACCGCACAGAAGAAGAGATCGGCACACTGCTGCGGGACATGACGACGACACTTTCGAGCAAACGAGAAATTAAGTAAGACTAGTATTGTAAAAATGTCTACATAATTATATCGGGTAGCTCCCCCACCCACCCCAAAACTGTACCCCTCTTTACTGATTAATAACTTCGAAAGTATTTAATATTTTGCACTTAATATGTTATGGATGGGATGTAGCTCAGTGGTAAAGCGCTTGTTTGATGCATGGTCATTCTGGCATCGATCCACATCGGTGGGTCCATTAGGCTATTTCTTATCCCGGTCAGTGCACCATGATTGGTATATCAAAGACTATGGGATGGTGCATATAAAAGATCTACTAATGGAAAAATATAGCAAGTTTTCTCTCTAAGACAAAATTACCAAATGTTTGACATCCAATAGCCGATGATTAATAAATCAATGTGCTCTAGTGGTGTCGTTACACAAAACAAACTTTAACTGATATGTTATGGGTATTACCCATTTGTGGTAAAATTTTCAGTTGTGCAGATCGAATGTCTTACAAGTAGTGACAATCAAAAGTGCATGAGAATTAAATTAATAATTCTTTTTTTATTATTATTATCTCATTGCCCTCTTTCTTTTCTCTCCTTTGAATTTCATCTTATTTCTTGCTGATCAGGGACCTAATTCACTAAAGTCTCCCAACTTTGCGATATCGCAGTGCGATGCAGAAAGACTTTCAAAGAGGATGCTTTGTTGTCTAAAAAAGCCTAAGAGAGCTTTGTGAATAAGGCCCCTGGCATGAAAATAAATAAAATGAATAAACAATGAAACATTACTTGTTATTTTGGTTTATTTATCTAGGAGAAGAATTAGCTCCAAGAAGCGCAGTCCAGGACGACTAAGAAGGTGGAAATATTCTCGTGCCATGGTAGGTTTTCCAAGCCACAATATTTCACGGGAACAATTGCTCTGTTCGCGTGTCATTTACACAACTTTAAAATCACAAGAACCGCAAATCGGTTACGTGGTGAACAATTACATTCTAAAATTAAAACTACCATATATGAGTAATGAAAATGAACATGAGTTTATGTTTTTAAATACATTTGAGCCACCAAGGTAGCACAGAACCCATAGTTCAAGTGTTTTAGGATTAGATAGGCCTAACTCATCGGTTATGAGAACTATATTCACATAACCGAACAATCGGTTACCTTAGTAAACCTCATGTGAACTGATGTCCGGTTACCTAAGATTTCGAAATATTGTCCCCTGGTTTTCAGTAATAGAAATACGCAGAAATCTTTACTAATCCTCCGGACAAATACATCTAGAAATCTACTTGTCTGCCAATACTTTCACTTGTCCAAATAACTGGTTTATTTTTTATTCAAGTATCGTGATGATGTTTGTGATTACTAAAAATTAAACTGTACTGAAAAGTTTTACTTGTTCACTGGACAACCACGAGGCACGTTTTGCTTGTCTGAATATATTTTCACTTGTCGGGACAAACGGACAAGTGCTTATTTCGAACACTGGTTTTTGCTTGGGTATTGTAAGCACACAATGAGATACTGTTTGTAAAAGAAGCCAAGTGTGTATGGCAAATATTTTAACTGTTCTAAACAGTCCCACCTTTACTCTTATTAAGTATTTATTGCAGGCTTTTATTTGTTTAAACACTCGGAGGAGTGAAAAATCACTGAATTTAAAGATTGTTTTGTTTAACCACACCACTAGAGCACATTGATTAATTATTCATCGGCTATTGGATGTCAAACATTTTGGAATTATGACACACAGTCATCTGAGGAAACCCGCTACATGTTTCCTAATGCAATACGGGATCTTTTATATGCACTTTGCTACAGGCTGAAAAGCACATACCACGGCCTTTGACCTGTTGTGGTGCACTCGTTGGAAAGAGAAAAAACACTGAATTTGGTCTCCCAATAATTTTGTACATAAGAAAAAATGTATATTATGAAATAAAATTTGACATACTACAAACACTAGTACGATTAGAAACATATTTAATAAACACCCCCTCGTATTTTATGCTAAATTTTTTATTTAATGTGTAATATTAGTCATTAAAGCCACTCAGTCACGGATGGTTGACCTAATTAATGACCCAACAAAGTATTATCTGCAAATATATACATTTGATTTGTACCTAAAAGTACTTTATTGAACCATTTACATAACCACCATATCCCACTTATTATTGATATTTTATTTGGAGAGCAGAGGTGTGACGTATTAATTTTGATTCACGTGACTGGCATCACCAGAATAACCGCAAAATGATATACCAAGCTCGTGTAACATAGGATAAATAGAAAAACCCCAATGAAAATAAGTTATTAAAATTAATAAAAAAATGTATTGAATGATAATAAGCTTTTACATTAATATATTTTAGTAACAGAAGCATGTTAAAACGTCGACAATCCTGACTAGTTAGGCCTTTGCATCTATAGCTAAATGTATTGTTAGTCATATGTGAAAAAAAAGAGTAATAATAATAATAAGTAAATAAATAATTATTTAGTAGATTATCTGAAAAAGAAACTAACTACGGACAGTACAACAACTAACAACAGGGCTTGAACTTAATGATTTTTTCACCGATTGCAATTTTAAGTCTGCTTACGTAAATGTTTTAAAAAGTGAATTTTACTGCAAGTAAATATGACTAAAAGGTTATTTTGCTCTGTGTAGTCATATTTCAAATGCACAAAATTGCAAGCGGCAATCAAAATCACAATATATTTTTTCTTTTATACCAGTAATGCTGAGACCACTCCCGGGTCCCCCTCTAAATTTATGTAATGTTTCTGTAGCAACCACCCCCACCCACTCCACCTCGACTTGATTTTACCAACATTATAATAATAAATTATTATTATTATTCGTCTGCTACTACCTTTTTGGGGTGAAAGGGGCAGTGTTTTATCTGGGGTTATCGCTATAAAAATGCAAGATTAACGTGTGTGCACACACAAACGGCAGGCTGAACTGGATTCAACTGGATTAAGTTATAATTAAGCCAACCTTTGGACGGCAAAACATCCAACAGTACACTGGGTTTTTTTACGCTATACATTAAACCGAATGACTACTTTGCAAATCGGTCAAAATAATTTGCAACTGTTTGGCTAAAAATGACTAGCTGGTTGTAGGCCACAATGGTGATGCTAGAAAACATGTTACCCATTTACGAATTGAGCACTATAGAGTTGTAACCGTCTCTGCTAAATTACATGCATACACACCTGAAGTGGTATCGTGTACGGTAGCTTCATAAATAAAAAACCCCAAGACACAAATTATTGTTTTAAATCATAATAATAATTTTAAAAAAAAACCAAATTTGTGAGTTCCATGTTCCGACTGTTTATTATTTTATTTCAGCGTATTTGCCGTTATTTTGTCTTGAAATAATATATTTTTAATTATCTGTCATGTACATAGCTGGCCCCTCATTTGCCAAATCTCTGTACACAGAGGTCGTTTATATAGAATTCAAGAATACATTATATGGCTGTCCTTTATATAGCCTAATACTATGAGTGTTTTGCCATACATTTTATGACTTTTCACAAGCAGAGTTCCAAATTTTAAAAATGAAGCATGTCATGAAATTCCCCAGATCGTGGTTCAATTAAAATGTTTTGGATGATACAGTAATAAGGTTTGGTATTCCAAATGAATGTAATTTCCATTTATAATCCATATTTAGAGAAATAAGTTCCACTAAATCCGTGACTGAGTGCCTTTAAAACGTATGTTAGTCGGCAACATCTTAACACTGGCAGTAAACTCAGGAGAGTCCCTTTTTAATATGTGTCCGAATGTACTAAACTCTGTGATTTGAGACAATAGGAAGGTGACATCTTCATAAAGATGGCTACTTAAGCAAGTTTTATAACATGCAATATTTGCTATTTGTTTCTGTAGGCATGGCAACACTTCAAGTACAGCATGGCAGAGATGATGTATTCCATTGAGCTGTGGAAGTCAGACCTCAAGAAGATCGAAGGCCATTTTGGAACCAGTGTCTTGTCCTACTTCCTTTTTCTCAAGTGGCTTTTCCTCATCAACATTCCCATCTTCCTCGTGACCTTTGGCTTTGTTGTCCTGCCACGAGTGCTCCAGCGCTGGTTTGAAGACACCCCTGCTGGCTACCCAAACGCATCCTTCACTGGAGTGGAGCTACTCACTGGCGCGGTCAGTATCTAGATCTTACTGTGAAGTTTTAATCATTCAGGGCTGTATCATGGGCATCGGAAGATGTCTGACACATGGCTCACACTGGAACAAATTTGGGTTTAGCCATTTTTCAGAAATGTACAGTATATTACCTTAAAAAAACCTTAAAATGTGGCTAATTTGAGGAATATTTTATTAGCCAAAGTCTAAATTTTGTAGCCATTTTGTATAAAAATTGGCTATTTGCTAATTTGACAATGTACAGGGTGAGCCTTGTGTCAGCAACTTGGGTGGGAAGACATTCCCTGCAATTGCCCACAGTAATCGACAATGCCGTGGAGATTGCTATGGAGCTTTTAATTCTCTGCATCATTTTTTTTGCCTTGGACTATATTCATTGTTTTTTTAATGGCATGTTTTTTGGCCGTGGACATTTTCTTAATTGCTGGGGTTAGAAGACAGTTATGTATTCCCCTATCAACTGGAGTGTGAATGTTTAATCTTTAGAGTTGTGGGGAGGGGGGGGTCAATTGTACCCCTGTTCTCCCACTATTCCAACACAATTTCAGTCCAATTCATTTATTTCCGTTTATGAATTATACAGACATGAATAACAATATCAACATCAAGAAAAAAAGTAAAAACAATACATGTTATAATGGTTACAATATCCTAGCACAATTATAATTTATATACTAGTAACAATATTTAACAAGTGACAGTGTCATTAGGTAGGAGGTCTAGCAACTGAAAGTAGAAGGCATCTTTGTTCAAACGTCTCATAGCAATGCTGCCCTATGATTGAAGCAATGCTGCCCTATGATTGAAGCAATATGTGCTGGGCAGAGAAGTAGAAAGAATAGTTTCTCAGTGTCTGTTAACTGAATAAATGTTTGGTTTAGTTGTAGGTTTTTTTATAGTGTTTCTGCATTTTGTAAGGCCTCGACATTTTATTGAAAAGTGTAATTCATCTTCCATACCAGAGTTGCAGATTTTGCATACCCTTTTGTGTTGTTCAACATTTCTGTTCCTACCAATTTCAGTTTCAAGTCGGTGGTGCACATATTCTTATTTTTGTTATGGCTTGCCGAACATTTGCATTTTTAACATTGTCAAGATATGTTGCGTGTGTGTAGGGGCGGTCAGTATGTTTATAGTAAAGTTTTTTGTTTTTTTTATGTAGATATTTTGTGATTATAGTACTGTTGGTGAGTAACTGTGTTGAAATATGATTTTTAAAATGTATGCCGTTTGTGGCCATGGGCTTTAACAGAGAAGTATCAATCCCATTTTTGTCACACATTATGTTAAAATAGTTGTGCCAACTTGTTTTGTTGGCATCTATCCCTTTGCTGCATTGTACACCTGTTTTATTTAGCCTAATATAACTAGTGGCTGCAATTGTTTTTTTTAAAACCCAAAGAATCGAGGTACAGTAATCTAGAATTCTTAGTCACCAGACAAAAGACTACGTTAACTGTATTTTTCATATTAGCCTCCACTAATTGTGGTCCAGTAATTTAAGTATTTAGTATTAACAGGAAAATAACTGAACTAGTTGTGCTGTCACATAAAATACAGTGTGTTCATTAACCTCTTTTTTTTTCTCTCTCTTTTTTTTCCAGTTCAAATTATATATTATTTATTGTCCCCAGAAACATAGGTGATGTCAGGGTTAGGGAGCCCTCACAATGCCAGTCCACAGTAAAAAGGGGAACAGCTTTTTGTATAGAATAAACTTACGAAATGATGATAAATGTACTTTTTTCTCCGGGCAAAAAGAAACCTTATCACACCTTTTTTGGGAGTGTAGACTTGTTTCTAAATTTTGATCCGATTTCATCCATTGGATTATGGCTAATTGTACCCATGTGAATAATATGAGTCTTTCTGAAAAAAATGGTAATTCTTGGCATAAAAAACCACATAACAACAGATGCTGTATTTGATTTTTTATTACTCTTTGCTACATTTCACATTTACAAATGCAAAGTCCAAAAATCAAACCTCAACTTTAAACATTTCCAAAAGGAAGTTCAACATAGATATAAAATTGAAAATTCAATCTACCAGGGAAGAAATAATCTGCATCTGTTTAATAAAAAGTGGGTATTGTATCAACCGCTCTTTGATAAAATGTCCAATTAAATGTCTTTGTGGCTTTGCTCCCAGCAGTTCATACCTGTTTTAGGACTCTTTTTATATACATAGTAATTGAACAGGTTGTTTTTTGATGGTATTACTTTTTCTGTGACTGGGAAGCTGAGGGAATATACTAGTATGAATAATGTATGTATTGGTGTGTGGGTGTGATCAATTAAATTAGGTGTGAATGAATGTTTAAAAAAATATATATATATTTACCATTCTATAATATTCTGTTTTGTTGATACAACTTCCTGAGTCCTGTTGATCACCTGTCCTCTGTTTCCTCCCTGGATAGAGGGTAGGCTTTGTTGTAACAGGGAAAGGTGAATAATAATTTTTAAAAAAGAATGAAGAAAGAAAAAAAAAAGGGCACTTTTTCAAATTATCCTTTTTTTAATATAACCTTAATTACACACTACAAGACACAGGCATACACAGACAGACATTCATCCACTAAATTTCAAAATGCATTGATTAACCTCTTTGTTTTGTAGGGTTGGTTTGAGAACACTGAGATGTATTATGGATTCTATAGTGACTACAACATCAACTTTGTTGGAGGGACGGAGTATCAGATGAGATTTGCCTACCTGTTTACCTGTGGAGCATATTACCTGTTCTCTCTCTTTATCCTGGCTTTTAGGTAGGCACAGAGCGGGAAATACAGGCAGATTTACCCTTAGAATAATAGTTTCTTAAATAATCCATTTGGGACATACATCACTGTGTGTGATTTTTGACATCACGATGCAATATCCAGAATATGTTGAAGATACAATTAAAGATATCTGATTGGTTGCTCCATGGTGATGTCATAGACATTAAAGTTAAAGTTTTGTTTTTTTAACGACACCACTAGAGCTCATTGATTAATTAATCATTGGCTATTGGATGTCAAACATTTGATAATTTTGACATTAGAGAGGAAACCCACTACATTTTTTCATTAGTAGCAAGGGATCTTTTACATACACCATCTCATAGACAGGATAGCACATACCACAGCCTTTGATGTACTAGTTGTGGTGCACTGGCTGGAACGAGAAATAGCCCAATGAGGCCACCAATGGGGATGGACTCTAGACCGACTGCACATCAAGTGAGCGCTTTACCACTGGGCTATGGCATTTTCATTAAATTCAAACCATCCACAGAAATTAACATTACTGAAACCATTTGCATCCTATGAAGTATATTAGTTTAATGCTCAAGCACAAGTGACCCAATTGTTTCAAGGTTTAAGTAATATACTTCAACTTGCATCATGTTTTTGTTTCGTTTTTTCAGTTTGCAAAATGTCAGCCTGTGTTTGATACCTAATAGCTGATAATGTTTTTTGTGCTTGGGTATCATTAAACATTCATTCATTCATTCATTCATTCATTCATTCATTCATTCATTCATTCATTCATTCATTCATTCATCCATCCATTCATTCATTCATTCACTCATTCATTCCACTAGCCGATATGTTTTCCTGCTGGGGTGTAATTAAATCATTCATTCATTCCAATAGATTTTCATAATGGGGTGTCATTATTCATCCATCCATCTATCCATCCATCCATCCATCCATCCATCCATTCAGTCATCCATTCAATCATATTCATTCATCATGCGGTCGTACAGGAAGGTTCTCTGTAGTTGGAATTATGGGATTCATTCATTCATTCATTCATTCATTCATTCCTTGTGTACCTGTATTTCAGCATCCTGCGGTCGTACAGGAAGTACTACATAGAGGGCAGTAGTAATTTCAACCTGTACTATGTCAACAAAGTTTTCTGTGGCTGGGATTACGGGATTGAGAATCACGAGGCGGCACATCTCAAACACCTCAGTATTTATAATGAACTCAAGGTTAGTGAGAGTGTACACCTCAGTATTTATAATGAACTCAAGGTTAGTGAGAGCGAACACCTCAGTATTTATAATGAACTCAAGGTTAGTGAGAGCGTACACCTCAGTGTTTATAATGAACTCAAGGTCAGTGAGAGCGTACACCTCAGTGTTTATAATGAACTCAAGGTCAGTGAGAGCGAACACCTCAGTATTTATAATGAACTCAAGGTCAGTGAGAGCGTACACCTCAGTGTTTATAATGAACTCAAGGTCAGTGAGAGCGAACACCTCAGTGTTTATAATGAACTCAAGGTCAGTGAGAGCGAACACCTCAGTGTTTATAATGAACTCAAGGTTAGTGAGAGCGTACACCTTAGTGTTTATAATGAACTCAAGGTCAGTGAGAGCGTACACCTCAGTATTTATAATGAACTCAAGGTCAGTGAGAGCGTACACCTCAGTATTTATAATGAACTCAAGGTTAGTGAGAGTGTGTGTCATTTTGTCATAAATGTAGGTCAGGGGGCAGGACGTAGCCCAGTGGTAAAGCGCTCTCTTTATACGCGGTCGGTTTGGGATCGATCCTCGTCGGTGGGCCCATTGGGCTATTTCTCGTTCCAGCCAGTGCACTATGACTGGTATATCAAAGTCTGTAGTATGTGCTATCCTGTCTGTGGGATGGTGCATATAAAAGATCCCTTGCTACTAATTGAAAAAAATGTAGCGGTTTTCCTGTCTATGACTATCAAAATGACCATATGTCTGACACCCAATAGCCAATGATTAATAAATTAGTGTGCTCTAGTGGTGTCATTAAACAAAACAAACTTATAGCTTGCACTTGCCAAACAAAATATCACCAAATTAATGACATTTAAAGAAAGCTAATAGGTACACCTTATTCAGTTAAATCATTTGTCGTAAGGACGTAGTCAAATTGGGTGAAAAACAATGTTTGGTATGGTATTCGGAAGTAATCTAAATGAATTATGAACGTTTAAATGTGCAGACAAAAATTATGTAAACAATGAACCACGGAAAATGTTGGTAGACCTATTCACAACAAACAGTGTTGGCAGTTTTGACAGACTGGTTAATAACTTTGTTTGCCAACTTCAAGTTTAATTCACATTTGATGAATTAATGAAGAAGGAAAGAAATGTTTTATTTAACAACACACTCAACACATTCTATTTATGGTTATATGGCGTCTGACATATGGTTAAGGACCACACAGATATTGATAGAGAAAACCTGCTATCGCCACTTCATGGGCTACTCTTTTTCAATTAGCAGCAAGGGATCTTTTATATGTGCCATGTCACAGACAGGATAACACATACCACAGCCTTTGATATACCAGTCGTGGTGCACTGGCTGGAGCGAGAAATAGCTCAATGGGCCCACCGAAGGGGATCGATCCCAGACCGACCGTGCATCAAGCAAACACTTTACCACTGGGCTACGTCCCGACCCGATGTATTAATGAATGACAGCTTAATCTCTGTACGGATTTGAATGGTACAGCTGCAGGAAAATTAGAAAAAACACTATGTTATAATGTCAGATGTTCATCCTGTGAACAAGTAGTTCTCTTGTCACTTCATGTTACCCCTCCAGTATTTTTTTTTTTTTTTTTGACTGGTATCATTACAAAATAATATGCTTTAAACTATTTTTCAGGAATACCTATCTGGCCAGAGTAAATCATCTGAGAAAACTCTTTCCCAGAAGTGTACTGTATTTTGGATTCGAGTTGTCACCAATGTTCTGGTGCTTGGAATGATATGTGGTGCTGGATATCTTGTGTACTACATCTCGGTGACACAGTCTCTCAAAGTAAGTATTCAATATATCACAGGCACGGCTGAACACTCACTCACTAGACTATGGGTAGAATAATATGTGGTGCTGGATATCTTGTGTACTACATCTCAGTGACACAATCTCTCAAAGTAAGTATTCAATATATCACATGCACGGCTGAACACTCACTCACTAGACTAAGGGCAGAATGATATGTGGTGCTGGATATCTTGTGTACTATATCTCGGTGACACAGTCTCTCAAAGTAAGTATTCAATATATCACAGGCACGGCTGAACACTCACTCACTAGACTAAGGGCATAATGATATGTGGTGCTGGATATCTTGTGTACTATATCTCGGTGACACAGTCTCTCAAAGTAAGTATTCAATATATCACAGGCACGGCTGAACACTCACTCACTAGACTAAGGGCAGAATGATATGTGGTGCTGGATATCTTGTGTACTACATCTTAGTGACAGTCTCTCAAAGTAAGTATTCAATATATCACAGGCACGGCTGAACACTCGCACCCACTCACTAGACTAAGGGCAGAATGATATGTGGTGCTGGATATCTTGTGTACTACATCTCAGTGACACAGTCTCTCAAAGTAAGTATTCAGTATATCACAGGCACGGCTGAACACTCGCTCACTAGACTAAGGGCAGAATGATATGTAGTGCTGAATATCTTGTGTACTACATCTCGGTGACAGTCTCTCAAAGTAAGTATTCAATATATCACAGGCACGGCTGAACACTTGCACTCACTCACTCACTAGACTAAGGGCATAATGATATGTGGTGCTGGATATCTTGTGTACTACATCTCGGTGACACAGTCTCTCAAAGTAAGTATTCAATATATCACAGGCACGGCTGAACACTCGCACTTAATCACTAGACTAAGGGCATAATGATATGTGGTGCTGGATATCTTGTGTACTACATCTCGGTGACACAGTCTCTCAAAGTAAGTATTCAATATATCACAGGCACGGCTGAACACTCGCTCACTAGACTAAGGGCATAATGATATGTGGTGCTGAATATCTTGTGTATTACATCTCGGTGACAGTCTCTCAAAGTAAGTATTCAATATATCACAGGCACGGCTGAACACTCGCACTCACTCACTAGACTAAGAGCATAATGATATGTGGTGCTGGATATCTTGTGTACTACATCTCGGTGACACAGTCTCTCAAAGTAAGTATTCAATATATCACAGGCATGGCTGAACACTCACTCACTAGACTAAGGGCAGAATGATATGTGGTGCTGGATATCTTGTGTACTACATCTTGGTGACACAGTCTCTCAAAGTAAGTATTCAATATATCACAGGCACAGCTGAACACTCGCACTCACTCACTAGACTAAGGGTAGAATGATATGTGGTGCTGGATATCTTGTGTACTACATCTCGGTGACACAGTCTCTCAAAGTAAGTATTCAATATATCACAGGCACGGCTGAACACTCGCACTCACTCACTAGACTAAGGGCAGAATGATATGTGGTGCTGGATATCTTGTGTACTACATCTCGGTGACACAGTCTCTCAAAGTAAGTATTCAATATATCACAGGCACGGCTGAACACTCGCACTCACTCACTAGACTAAGGGCAGAATGATATGTGGTGCTGGATATCTTGTGTACTACATCTCGGTGACACAGTCTCTCAAATAAAGTATTCAATATATCACAGACATGGCTGAACACTCGCTCACTAGACTAAGGGCAGAATGATATGTGGTGCTGGATATCTTGTGTACTACATCTCGGTGACAGTCTCTCAAAGTAAGTATTCAATATATCACAGACACGGCTGAACACTCGCACTCACTCACTAGACTAAGGGCAGAATGATATGTGGTGCTGGATATCTTGTGTACTACATCTTGGTGACACAGTCTCTCAAAGTAAGTATTCAATATATCACAGGCACGGCTGAACACTCGCACTCACTCACTAGACTAAGGGCAGAATGATATGTGGTGCTGGATATCTTGTGTACTACATCTTGGTGACACAGTCTCTCAAAGTAAGTATTCAATATATCACAGACACGGCTGAACACTCGCACTCACTCACTAGACTAAGGGCAGAATGATATGTGGTGCTGGATATCTTGTGTACTACATCTTGGTGACACAGTCTCTCAAAGTAAGTATTCAATATATCACAGGCACAGCTGAACACTCGCACTCACTCACTAGACTAAGGGTAGAATGATATGTGGTGCTGGATATCTTGTGTACTACATCTCGGTGACACAGTCTCTCAAAGTAAGTATTCAATATATCACAGGCACGGCTGAACACTCGCACTCACTCACTAGACTAAGGGCAGAATGATATGTGGTGCTGGATATCTTGTGTACTACATCTCGGTGACACAGTCTCTCAAAGTAAGTATTCAATATATCACAGGCACGGCTGAACACTCGCACTCACTCACTAGACTAAGGGCAGAATGATATGTGGTGCTGGATATCTTGTGTACTACATCTCGGTGACACAGTCTCTCAAATAAAGTATTCAATATATCACAGACATGGCTGAACACTCGCTCACTAGACTAAGGGCAGAATGATATGTGGTGCTGGATATCTTGTGTACTACATCTCGGTGACAGTCTCTCAAAGTAAGTATTCAATATATCACAGACACGGCTGAACACTCGCACTCACTCACTAGACTAAGGGCAGAATGATATGTGGTGCTGGATATCTTGTGTACTACATCTTGGTGACACAGTCTCTCAAAGTAAGTATTCAATATATCACAGGCACAGCTGAACACTCGCACTCACTCACTAGACTAAGGGTAGAATGATATGTGGTGCTGGATATCTTGTGTACTACATCTCGGTGACACAGTCTCTCAAATAAAGTATTCAATATATCACAGACATGGCTGAACACTCGCTCACTAGACTAAGGGCAGAATGATATGTGGTGCTGGATATCTTGTGTACTACATCTCGGTGACAGTCTCTCAAAGTAAGTATTCAATATATCACAGACACGGCTGAACACTCGCACTCACTCACTAGACTAAGGGCAGAATGATATGTGGTGCTGGATATCTTGTGTACTACATCTTGGTGACACAGTCTCTCAAAGTAAGTATTCAATATATCACAGGCACGGCTGAACACTCGCACTCACTCACTAGACTAAGGGCAGAATGATATGTGGTGCTGGATATCTTGTGTACTACATCTTGGTGACACAGTCTCTCAAAGTAAGTATTCAATATATCACAGACACGGCTGAACACTCGCACTCACTCACTAGACTAAGGGCAGAATGATATGTGGTGCTGGATATCTTGTGTACTACATCTTGGTGACACAGTCTCTCAAAGTAAGTATTCAATATATCACAGGCACGGCTGAACACTCACTCACTAGACTAAGGGCAGAATGATATGTGGTGCTGGATATCTTGTGTACTACATCTCGGTGACACAGTCTCTCAAAGTAAGTATTCAATATATCACAGGCACGGCTGAACACTCACTCACTAGACTAGTTTGCATGCCCAGGGGCGGGACATAGCTCAGTGGTAATGTGCTTGCCTGATGCGCAGTCAGTCAAGGATCGATCTATGCCGGTAAGTCCAATAGGCTATTTCTTGTTCCAGCCAGTGTTCTACGACTGGTATATTAAAAGCTGTGGGATGGTGCATATAAAAGATCCTTTGCTATTAATGAAAAAAATATAGAGGGTTTCCTTTCTAAGACTATATGTCAATATTGTTAAAATGTTGATATTTTGATGATTATTAATCATCATGTTGATGATTAATAAATCAATGTACTCTATTGGTGTCGTTAAAAAACCCCAAAACCTTTATCTTTTAACTTTCACTAGATTAGTTTGCATGCCCAGTGTTAAATGAATGATATAGGATAAAATAGGATAAACACTAGGGTCTTCTCGAGTACTCGGGTACGGGCCGAGTCTAGCAAGACTCCAGTCCATTCACAGAACTCGAGTACCTGTGCAAGGAATAGGATAGGATAACATATTAGTGTGCCTATATGTGCAATTAAGGTTCAAGCACCATGCAAGGAAGAGCATTGTCATTTAATTATACTTTTTACATCATTTTGCCATTTGCTTGCACCCGGTTACATTACAGGGCTATGAAAATGTCAGCAATGCAATACAATGGTATGATTTGGCATCCATGTCCAGCCCTGGAATTAAGATGTATACTGCTGTTTTACTTTATTCCTTAGTCTCATTATCATATAGTGTAAGTGTCGGGTACTCGGGTCTGGGTCGAGTTTGACCCTCGAGTACTCGAGTCCAATATTTTGGACTCGTGAAAGCCCTAATAAATGCCAATCTCCCGTCTCAAAATGCTCAAAAGATTCCTCAATATTAACTAATGTATTAATTTGACAGTTTAACACTTAAGGAAATGTTTTATTTAACGACGCACTCAGCACATTTTATTTACAATTATATGGTGTAGAAATTTAACACTAAAGATGCATAAACACATGATTAACATAAATCATATTATATTGAATAGCCATATACTTGAAATCCCTTAAAACTGGACCATCAGTAAACCATAATTCTGTCAAAACTGAAACATTTTTCATAATCCCAACATAGGTGTTTGCCTCAGTTAAAAACCCTGTAAATCGGAAACCCCTAAATACTGAATATTTTATATGGTGCCAGATGGGTTTCACTGTAGTATTACACAATGATATTTATTAACATTTTCTTTCAGAGTGAAATTCCAGTTTTGAGTCTGTTGGCGATGCCTCTGTGCATCATAGGAATAAACCTCTTTCTTCCGTTTGTCTTCAGTCTGCTTGAATGGTTTGAGAGATACGACAAACCAAAGAATGAATTGTACATGCACATGTTTCGGTATGTTATATGCTATAAAATACACTGTCAGTGTCCAGGTAGTGTTAACTTCAGTCAGTCATGAGTTCATTCATGAGTTCATTCATGTGTTCATTTGTCCGTTCGTTCATTCATTCGTTTCATTCATGTGTTCATTTGTATGTTCGTTTGTTCGTTCATTTGTTCGTTCATTCGTTCATTCTTTGAAATAAACCACTTATATATTCACATTAAAATATAGCTTTTCTTATTAAATTTAAATTTTCATTTTTTATTAGTTACATAAATTTGAAATCAAATTAATTAGCTTTCAAGATTACAGTTCTACATTCAAAATAACTGAATTTTAAAATATCTTGTTGTGTAATTAACATTAAAAGTAAAAGATTCATTGTAGGAGTTTTTTTGAAATGTATAGGAACATTGTTTATAACTGTTAATTATATATTCTGCATTGAATTTTCCACCACTTGCCATGCTAAGACATACTTAGATCACTTGTGATATATTCTCTTCACCTAATTTCATTTATATTTGTAGGACCATGTTGCTCCGAGCAGTTGGTTTGGCAGTCCTTGTAAACTTCTGGTTTAATAAAATTGAAAAAGACAAGGTATATTGAACAATTATATATAGTATAAATTTGACACATGTATATATTTTAAAAGGTATGCAGATTATATGCCGACATATATTTTGTCAACAGACATTTTACTAAACAAAGATTTTGCCGACATGGTGTTGTAACTATAATTCAGCAAAAGGTTGATTTTGTCGACATGGTGTTGTAACTATAATTCAGTGAAAGGTTGATTTTGCCGACATGGTGTTGTAACTATAATTCAGTGAAAGGTTGATTTTGCCGACATGGTGTTGTAACTATAATTCAGTGAAAGGTTGATTTTGCCGACATGGTGTTGTAACTATAATTCAGTGAAAGGTTGATTTTGCCGACATGGTGTTGTAACTATAATTCAGCGAAAGGTTGATTCTGCCGACATGGTGTTGTAACTATAATTCAGCAAAAGGTTGATTCTGTCGACATGGTGTTGTAACTATAATTCAGCAAAAGGTTGATTTTGCCGACATGGTGTTGTAACTATAATTCAGTGAAAGGTTGATTTTGCCGACATGGTGTTGTAACTATAATTCAGTGAAAGGTTGATTTTGCCGACATGGTGTTGTAACTATAATTCAGTGAAAGGTTGATTTTGCCGACATGGTGTTGTAACTGTAATTCAGCGAAAGGTTGATTTTGCCGACATGGTGTTGTAACTGTAATTCAGCGAAAGGTTGATTTTGCCGACTTGGTGTTGTAACTGTAATTCAGTGAAAGGTTGATTCTGCCGACTTGGTGTTGTAACTGTAATTCAGTGAAAGGTTGATTCTGCCGACATGGTGTTGTAACTATAATTCAGTGAAAGGTTGATTTTGCCGACATGGTGTTGTAACTATAATTCAGTGAAAGGTTGATTTTGCCGACATGGTGTTGTAACTGTAATTCAGCGAAAGGTTCATTCTGCCGACATGGTGTTGTAACTGTAATTCAGCGAAAGGTTGATTCTGCCGACATGGTGTTGTACCTGTAATTCAGCGAAAGGTTGATTGTGCCCACATGGTGTTGTAACTGTAATTCAGCGAAAGGTTGATTTTGCCGACATGGTGTTGTAACTGTAATTCAGTGAAAGGTTGATTCTGCCGACATGGTGTTGTAACTGTAATTCAGCGAAAGGTTGATTTTTCCGACATGGTGTTGTAACTATAATTCAGCGAAAGGTTGATTTTGAACTTTTTATGTCTTATTTTTCTTCTTTATACTTATTTTCATGCTTATATAAGAATTGTTTGTTATTTGTTGTGAATTTATCAATGTATAACAGTCACAAATTGTATAAAATTGCTTAGCGTAGCAAAGTGATTTTATACTTAATTTGTGACTATTATACATTGATAAATTCACAACAAAATGACGAACAATTCTTATAATTACAAACAGCACAACTTATTTAGTTAAAACTAGACATAATTCATAAATCAGTTTCTAACATGTATATGCTTTATGTAATGACGTCCCATTTGACGTAATGACATCATTTTTTAAGGAGTTTAGTTTAAAATCCTTTACTATGCTACACAATTTATGTAGTTTATTACAAACATACTACAGTGAAACCTCTCAAAACCGGACCCTCTGTAAACCGGAATTCCCTCCCAAAACCAGACAATTTTCAAGATCCTTTTTTAAAAATAGATACAGAACTTAACCTCTCTAAACAGGATACCTCTTAATATCGGAAATTTTACTTGGTCCCTAGGGTGTCCGGTTTAGAGGGGTTTCACTGTATTAGGAGCGTGTGCAGAGGGTGGGTTTTGACAGTGGAACCCTTCCCTTCATCAAGCAAATGTTTATCTTTTTTCAAGACTCTTTCTGGGGAAGCATGTCTTAACCCCTCATAAACTTTGATAGCCACAGTTCAGCCCCACCCTCTTCTAAAATGTATACACAAGTGTCTTAACCCCTCATAAACTTTGATAGCCACAGTTCAGCCCCCACCCTCTTCTAAAATGTATACACAAGTGTCTTAACCCCTCATAAACTTTGATAGCCACAGTTCAGCCCCCACCCTCTTCTAGAATGTATACACAAGTGTCTTAACCCCTCATAAACTTTGATAGCCACAGTTCAGCCCTCACCCTCTTCTAAAATGTATACACAAGTGTCTTAACCCCTCATAAACTTTGATAGCCACAGTTCAGCCCCCCACCCTCTTCTAAAATGTATACACAAGTGTCTTAACCCCTCATAAACTTTGATAGCCACAGTTCAGCCCCCACCCTCTTCTAAAATGTATACACAAGTGTCTTAACCCCTCATAAACTTTGATAGCCACAGTTCAGCCCCCACCCTCTTCTAAAATATATACACAAGTGTCTTAACCCCTCATAAACTTTGATAGCCACAGTTCAGCCCACACTCTCTTCTAAAATGTATACACAAGTGTCTTAACCCCTCATAAACTTTGATAGCCACAGTTCAGCCCCCACCCTCTTCTAAAATGTATACACAAGTGTCTTAACCCCTCATAAACTTTGATAGCCACAGTTCAGCCCCCACCCTCTTCTAAAATGTATACACAAGTGTCTGAACACACCATAAACTTTGATAGCCACAGTTCAGCCCCCACCCTCTTCTAAAATGTATACACAAGTGTCTGAACCAACCATATTTAGTTAAAATATACAAATTGGCTTCTAGCGTCACTTCCATGACCTGTTTTACTTAATGACATCCCAGCTGGTGTAATGACGTCATTTTCTGAGGTTTATTAAAGGATAACGTTAAGTTTTTCTTCAATGTCGTCTAATCAGAATAAAGTAAATCATATAAATGCGGAAAGTTTGTAATTATATTAATTAAGATGCAAGCATGCTGTCCTGGAGAAAACATACCTCAACTATCCAGGCTGTCTGTCCAGGATAATGGTTAGTGGTTAGTTGTTAATTGTTAGTGAGAGAGATGTCAGTGTAGTGGTCTTACACCTACCCATTGAGTCATTAAAACTCTTTCTGGATGGAAGTCGGTACCAGGCTGTGAACCCAGTACCTACCAGCCTTATGTCCAATGGCTTACCCATGTCACCATCTAGGCCGGTTTCTTTATATGGTTAGTGTTAAAAAATCTTCTCCAGAAGGGACAGTAGAAATGTTACGGTATGTGTAATGAATGTGATGCTTTTGTGTATGTACCATAATTGTGCCAACTTGGGGGGGGGGGGGGGGGGAAGGTTTAGTTCTGTATGTACACTATGTAGCACATACTATACTTGCTTTTAACTCGTTACAACATATACAACCAATAAATTTACAACTGCTTTTATATAGTCAAAATTTTATGAAACAAACACATCATTTTGATTACAATAGTTTAATGGTTAAAGGCTAAAAAGGGCTTTACGTACACATTCAGAGCAAGCTGTTGTAGTGCACGCCTATACTGGGCACAGGGACCGGCCTTGACCGGATCTCTCTGTCCAGGACAGGTTTAATGGTTTGAAGACACATGTACTTCTTTGTTTCTTTTCGACTTTTTTTCAAAATCCTGTTGTACATAATACCCACTTTTCCTCAATTTGATTGTTATTAAAATACATTTGTATACAAATTTTATATGTATACATTATTATTATATTATAATTAAGTAATTGTCGGTTTTATATTGTATGTATATAGGAGAGGACCTAGTAAGTTGGCAAACTTGTGCCCAATTCTTTTGTTGCTGATACAATAAAATATGTTTTCAATGTATTTTGTTTTTTTGTCATGAATCAAGCATGTGTGTAGGAAATTGTGAAGGAATGTCTCAACTGTGGCATGGAAAGTTTTGTTTTGGGGGAGTTGGGTCATATTAACCCAGAAAATGCATTAAAAAAATAATACATTTCCTTGTTTTGACTGAATATGATTCCTATCTTAACTATATTAATAACAAGTTAAACTATATGTCTTTATATCATTCCTATCTTAACTATATTAATAACAAGTTAAACTATATGTCTTTATATCATTCCTATCTTAACTATATTAATAACAAGTTAAACTATATGTCTTTATATCATTCCTATCTTAACTATATTAATAACAAGTTAAACTATATGTCTTTATATCATTCCTATCTTAACTATATTAATAACAAGTTAAACTATATGTCTTTATATCATTCCTATCTTAACTATATTAATAACAAGTTAAACTATATGTCTTTATATCATTCCTATCTTAACTATATTAATAACAAGTTAAACTATATGTCTTTATATCATTCCTATCTTAACTATATTAATAACAAGTTAAACTATATGTCTTTATATCATTCCTATCTTAACTATATTAATAACAGTTAAACTATATGTCTTTATATCATTCCTATCTTAACTATATTAATAACAAGTTAAACTATATGTCTTTATATCATTCCTATCTTAACTATATTAATAACAAGTTAAACTATATGTCTTTATATCATTCCTATCTTAACTATATTAATAACAAGTTAAACTATATGTCTTTATATCATTCCTATCTTAACTATATTAATTAAACTATATGTCTTATATCATTCCTATCTTAACTATAATAACAAGTTAAACTATATGTCTTTATATCATCCATTAACTATATTAATAACAAGTTATCTTAACTATCATTAATAACTATATTAATAACAAGTTAAACTATATGTCTTTATATCATTCCTATCTTAACTATATTAATAACAAGTTAAACTATATGTCTTTATATCATTCCTATCTTAACTATATTATAACAAGTTAAAAATATATGTCTTTATATCATTATAACAAGTTAATAAAGTTAACTATATGTCTTTATATCATTCCTATCTTAACTATATTAATAACAAGTTAAACTATATGTCTTTATATCATTCCTATCTTAACTATATTAATAACAAGTTAAAAATATATGTCTTTATATCATTCCTATCTTAACTATATTAATAACAAGTTAAACTATATGTCTTTATATCATTCCTATCTTAACTATATTAATAACAAGTTAAACTATATGTCTTTATATCATTCCTATCTTAACTATATTAATAACAAGTTAAACTATATGTCTTTATATCATTCCTATCTTAACTATATTAATAACAAGTTAACTACTATATGTCTTTATATCATTCCTATCTTAACTATATTAATAACAAGTTAAACTATATGTCTTTATATCATTCCTATCTTAACTATATTAATAACAAGTTAAACTATATGTCTTTATATTATTTTCAGTGTTGGGAGACATTTATGGGTGAAGAGATTTATCGATTGGTGATCGTGGATTTTATATTTACTCTTGTGGTGACATTTACGTTTGAATTTCTTCGAAGGTGAGCATGATGATAAAAATTAGTAAATGTTTACTGTATCTTTGCCTATAAGTCATGTTTTTTTCATCAGAATAGTATTTTATAACTTGGGTTATAGGGGTCGACTTATAGGGTATAAAAAATTAAACAAAATAATACACAGTTTAAACTAAAATATTACACAAAATAATACACTGTTTAAACTAAAATATTACACAAAATAATAAACTGTTTAAACTAAAATATTACACAAAATAATACACTGTTTAAACTAAAATATTACACAAAATAATACACTGTTTAAACTAAAATATTACACAAAATAATACACTGTTTAAACTAAAATATTACACAAAATAATACACTGTTTAAACTAAAATATTTTGTCTTAAAGCAAAGTTTGGGGCAGGACGTAGCCCAGTGGTAAAGTGCTCGCTTGATGCACAGTCAGTTTGGGATCGATCCCTGTTGGTAGGCCCATTGGGCTATTTCTCTTTCCAGCCAGTGCACTATGACTGGTATACCAAAGGCCGTGGTATGTGCTATCCTGTCTGTAGGTTGTTGCATATAAAAGATCCCTTGCTACTAATGGAAAAATGTAGCGGGTTTCCCCTCTAAGACTATATGTCAAGATTATCAAATGTTTGACATCCGATAGCTGATGATTCATAAATCAGTGTGCTCTAGTGGTGTCATTAAACAAAAACAAATAAACCAAAGTTTGTAAATGGTTGAAATTTGTGACTTGTGGTGACATACCATAATTGTGTAAATTATCTCAATAAATGACCAATAAACTATTTCTTCCTTTAACCATTAATCATATACATTGTGCAATACACACACAGGAACGTTTTTCTGTGACTATATTTTAAAAAAAGACCCACAAAACCCTCTAGCTGCTGATGCAACACCCACTACCCATTGTTTGTTGCTCATTGTGGAGATAAAAGCCATCACACTAACCTCTCATTAAAGTGACAGACTCTTGTTTTTAAACACTACGGCATTTTGTTCACTATTAGAGCCATTTTTGTTAATTGAAATAGGACATTACTTACATCTTATTGTTTAGAATACTAGTATTCATTTTTGTACATCTGAATGTTTATGGTTATAAATGTGTTTGTAATGCCACGAAATGCATTTTTGTCATGCTAAAAATACACTTACATGTACATTGTACCTCTAAGAAGTAACGGTTATGGAAATAGCTCAAGTCCATTTCCAGAAGACATTTCCCCCATTTCATTGTCACAGACTATTGTTAACATTATCCAGATGTGTTACAGGTTTGTAGATTAGCCATACTTAGTGTCCATTTCATTGTCACAGACTATTGTTAACATTATCCAGATGTGTTACAGGTTTGTAGATTAGCCATACTTAGTGTCAATTTCATTGTCACAGACTATTGTTAACATTATCCAGATGTGTTACAGGTTTGTAGATTAGCCATACTTAGTGTCCATTTCATTGTCACAGACTATTGTTAACATTATCCAGATGTGTTACAGGTTTGTAGATTAGCCATACTTAGTGTCCATTCCATTGTCAGACTATTGTTAACATTATCCAGATGTGTTACAGGTTTGTAGATTAGCCATACTTAGTGTCCATTTCATTGTCACAGACTATTGTTAACATTATCCAGATGTGTTACAGGTTTGTAGATTAGCCATACTTAGTGTCCATTTCATTGTCACAGACTATTGTTAACATTATCCAGATGTGTTACAGGTTTGTAGATTAGCCATACTTAGTGTCCATTTCATTGTCACAGACTATTGTTAACATTATCCAGATGTGTTACAGGTTTGTAGATTAGCCATACTTAGTGTCCATTTCATTGTCACAGACTATTGTTAACATTATCCAGATGTGTTACAGGTTTGTAGATTAGCCATACTTAGTGTCCATTTCATTGTCACAGACTATTGTTAACATTATCCAGATGTGTTACAGGTTTGTAGATTAGCCATACTTAGTGTCCATTTCATTGTCACAGACTATTGTTAACATTATCCAGATGTGTTACAGGTTTGTAGATTAGCCATACTTAGTGTCCATTTCATTGTCACAGACTATTGTTAACATTATCCAGATGTGTTACAGGTTTGTAGATTAGCCATACTTAGTGTCCATTTCATTGTCACAGACTATTGTTAACATTATCCAGATGTGTTACAGGTTTGTAGATTAGCCATACTTAGTGTCAATTTCATTGTCACAGACTATTGTTAACATTATCCAGATGTGTTACAGGTTTGTAGATTAGCCATACTTAGTGTCCATTTCATTGTCACAGACTATTGTTAACATTATCCAGATGTGTTACAGGTTTGTAGATTAGCCATACTTAGTGTCCATTCCATTGTCAGACTATTGTTAACATTATCCAGATGTGTTACAGGTTTGTAGATTAGCCATACTTGGTGTCCATTTCATTGTCACAGACTATTGTTAACATTATCCAGATGTGTTACAGGTTTGTAGATTAGCCATACTTAGTGTCCATTTCATTGTCACAGACTATTATTAACATTATCCAGATGTGTTACAGGTTTGTAGATTAGCCATACTTAGTGTCCATTTCATTGTCACAGACTATTGTTAACATTATCCAGATGTGTTACAGGTTTGTAGATTAGCCATACTTAGTGTCCATTCCATTGTCACAGACTATTGTTAACATTATCCAGATGTGTTACAGGTTTGTAGATTAGCCATACTTAGTGTCCATTCCATTGTCACAGACTATTGTTAACATATCCAGATGTGTTACAGGTTTGTAGATTAGCCATACTTGGTGTCCATTTCATTGTCACAGACTATTGTTAACATTATCCAGATGTGTTACAGGTTTGTAGATTAGCCATACTTGGTGTCCATTTCATTGTCACAGACTATTGTTAACATTATCCAGATGTGTTACAGGTTTGTAGATTAGCCATACTTGGTGTCCATTTCATTGTCACAGACTATTGTTAACATTATCCAGATGTGTTACAGGTTTGTAGATTAGCCATACTTGGTGTCCATTTCATTGTCACAGACTATTGTTAACATTATCCAGATGTGTTACAGGTTTGTAGATTAGCCATACTTGGTGTCCATTTCATTGTCACAGACTATTGTTAACATTATCCAGATGTGTTACAGGTTTGTAGATTAGCCATACTTAGTGTCCATTCCATTGTCACAGACTATTGTTAACATATCCAAATGTGTTACAGGTTTGTAGATTAGCCATACTTGGTGTCCATTTCATTGTCACAGACTATTGTTAACATTATCCAGATGTGTTACAGGTTTGTAGATTAGCCATACTTGGTGTCCATTTCCACGGGTTCAAACTAGTGTCTGTGACTTTAATAAAAATTAATAAAAGCTGAGTGTGAAATTGTTCATGTTATAAATTGCATATATTTACTCTATACATGCTGGGGTTTTTTCCTACAGTATATTTGCTCAATACTGTTGCAATACAATATGAATGATAACAGTTAATTTACTATTGAGTATTTTTTGTTTTCAGAGTGATGTCTCGGTACTGTTGCACTAAAATAAAACCACCAGTTTTTGCCATTGGACGGAACACTCTGGATCTGATATACTCGCAAGCCCTGTGCTGGTAAGTATATTATATATTTCCTACAGTAAACAGTAAATACTGAATAGTACCGAGTCTTAAACATGTAATATTAAAAATTCTTCTCTGAAGTTTATGGGCCAAATATATGAAGCGTGTTTTTCTTTACACTGGGTTTTAAGCACGTACATGTACATGTATGTAGGTAAAACATGTTAGACAAAAACAGGCTCTGTACATTCGGCCGGGGGCATGACGTAGCCCAGTAGTAAAGCATTTGCTTGATATTGGTGTCATTAAACAAAACAAACTTATTCTTTTTTGTAAATTCATCCCCATATTTTTTATGTATTTATTCAATTTCATTTAAAACAGAACGATAATGAAAAAAACAACTGCATTTCTCTATACTTTAGTTTAGTAACGATTTAATTTTAAGATAGCTATTATCACCAACAACCTTCAAATATATAATATTAAAAATACCTTCTCTGATGTTTATATTATTGTGGCGGGTTTTTTTTACTTTAAATTTTTTTGTTTCTTTTGTTTCAGGCTTGGAACATTTTACAGCCCCTTACTTTCCTGCATAATGATTGTGAAGCTCATTATCATATTTTATGTTAAGCGGGTAAATTTATTCTAGTTCATCTCAAGCATAACACTTCCATTTTTTTAAGGATTGTCAGTTTTTTTCTTTTACGTTCATCAGGGTATGAACAAATAAAATTAGCATCAAACTGTGAATTGGCAAAGCTGTTCACGCGTAAGTTTGTGGGTGATTTTTAAAAAAAAAATTGTTCATACCCAGATGAACGTAAAAGAAATAACAGTTTTAACAGACATTCCTTATAATTAAATTTTAAACATACTTACTACTAATAACACCAAAAGTCCATATTTTATTTTGAATTACATGTTTTGGTTCATTGACAAATTAACAAACTTGCATTGTTACGGCTGGACCAATGGGATTGACATTAAATTGTAATGAATCTTAACAGAAATTTTATTATTTAAGCATGAAAGTAATAAAAAGGTTTAGTAACTCTTATAGTGTCACATAAACTGTTCTTAACTGTCATTCAGTTTTGTTGTAAAACATGAGTTTTTATAATGTATGATCACATCATTGGTCAAGTTTCTTTAAATTTTACGTTCACAGCAGTAGCCTATTGAACAATTTGTCCATTCTTGCATTATGTTTCCAATATTTGGTTATTTTCTGAGTTTGAGACATTTGATGGTAGTGAATAGCCTAAAACAGAATTTATATACATGGTTACTGTATTACTGGGACAGGTTTATAGATGTGGTTTTCTTTATCTTTCGGGCGGGACCTAGCTCACTGGTAAAGCGTTCTCTTGATGCACAGTCAGTTTGGGATTGATCCCCATTGATGGGCCCATTGAGCTATTTCTCGTTCCAGCCAGTGCACCAGGACTGTTATATCAAAAGCCATGGTATGTGCTATCCTGTCTGTGGGATGGTGCATATAAAAGATCCCTTGCTACTAATTGAAAAATGTAGCAGGTTTCCTCTCTAAGACTATGTAAAAATTACCAAAACATCCAATAGCCAGTGATTAATAAATCAATATGCTCTAGTTGTATCGTTAACCTATTTGTATCACTGTGACACGTGATGTGTTTTTGTTGGTATTTCAGATCAGTGTTCTGCAGAACTGCAAGCCGTCAATGCGGCCATGGCGTGCGGCACGGTCTCACACCATATTTCTCGGTTTCCTCATGGTCTTCTTTCTCTTGACCGCTGCTGCAGTCACATGCGGAATCATTTTGTAAGACTTTCTTTAAACAATGTTTAATCATTTTGTAAGACTTTATTTAAACAATGTTTAATCATTCGTAAGACTTTGTTAAACAATATATTGTAAGACTGTTTAAACAATATTTAATCATTTTGTAAGACTTTGTTTAAACAATATTTAATCATTTTGTAAGACTTTGTTTAAACAATATTTAATCATTTTGTAAGACTTTGTTTAAACAATATTTAAAGTTACATTCTCTGGTTCCCATATTATAACATCATGTACAAATATATGAAATACAAGCTCAAATGCACTTTTAAAAAACTTATGTGTGTTCGCTATGAACGGAGATCGTCAAAAGTATATGCTCGATTCGTCGCCTGTGCCGCCATAGCTCGGCAAAGTACAAACGACAGCCTGTTGTCAGTTTCAGTTAACACGTGCGTTTGCCGATTTCAAATTGTAGGGTTCGTCTTAAAAAATTAAAAGAGAAATCTTACGCTGTACGAAGAACTTTCGGTTGAGGATACGGTACTAGAGTTTTTCGTTAAAACCGGTTTGATCTTGACAACGTATTATCGACAATCGTATTTCAGAATTAATATTTTATAAAGTGTTAGTAGAACTTTCAAAGTTTAGTTTGTTTACTAGTAACACATTAATCATGTATATATTTTTTAATAAAATATACTAAAGTAAACAATGAACGTTTTCATTTCTTAATTTTACGTGTTAAAATCGACAAATTCAAATAAATATTCTTTCGTTTGGAAAGGGTAAAGTTAGGGGGGTGGTGTTTAACGACATCAAAGTTAGAGCATATTGATTTAATAATCATTCGACGCCATACAACTGTAAATAAAATGTGTTGAGTGCGTCGTTAAATAAAACATATCCTATCCTTCCTTCCATCTGCTGTTGGATGTCTAACATTTGGTAATTTTGACATATAATCTTAGAGAGGAATCGGGTGCATGTGCAGGGGGAGGGTATTGGAGGTCAAAACCCTTACTTGCCCAAGGTTAAAAAAAATTGAAATGTATTTTCTGGGGGAGCATGGCCCCATATAAACTTCGCTATAACCCCAACCCCGCTGAAATCCCTGCACACACGCTTTGGAAACCAGCTACATTTTTTTTTTTAGCAAGGGATTGTTTATATGTACCATCCCACAGACAGGATATCATGGGGATTGATCCTAGACTGACCGCGCATTTCCAAAAAACACCTTTTTAGGTCTAAGTAATGAATAAATATAACATATAGTCTTGAAAAATGTTACGTAAATCGAACACAGTACCCTCTTCCTCTACCCCTAGAGCATTACGTAATTAGTAACACCCCCTTACATATAACAAGTATGCCAACAGCTGGCCACTGTCAAAATTTCAAGGCAAATCCCCCACCCACCGACCCCTGGAAATGGATATAAATATGTTTTGGAGATATGAGACAACCCCTCAATCAAGACAGTTAAATTTGTTCAAAAATTGCGAAATCTCACGCGATCTCTCGTTGGGGAATTTCACTCTTGTGATAAGCCAATGAAAACCGAGATCGGTAGGAGTCCATCAAAAGTGTCCCACTTTGAAAATACTGGCTTTGTTTTTTACATGGATAAGCCAGCGTAGTGAAACCAATGCAGAGTGCGGCGTCATATATGCACCAAACGTAATTGGATTTTCTGTTCTATATGCTTAAATAATAAAAATATTCCAGGGAATGCCGCTTTAATCATTTTGTATGACTTTATTTAAACAATGTTTAATAATTTTTTAAAGACTTTGTTAAACAATATTTAATCATTTTGTAAGACTTGTTTACACAATGTTTAATCATTTTGTAAGACTTTGTTTAAACAATGTTTAATCAGTTTGTAAGACTTTTTTTAAACAATGTTTACTATAAACATACACATTATAGTGGAATTGGCCAAAGGCACAGCCTACAATTCATATAGGATGATCAAACATTGCATGCATGTACAACTTGGGATAGTGGTGTTTTCTGTACCATAACTAGGTCACCACGACCTACTTTCCATCACACTCGTGACTGTTGTATCATTTACCTTATTGGAACTCTTGTTTACTTCTGTTGCAAATCCATGTTGATAGAATCACCCCATTGTCTAATTACATTTCATAGTTAACAGCATTGTGGTTTTTGTTTGTTTGTTTTACCTTCTGTGTTCTTGCACTTGCAGTATTCATCCGAGCACCACTTGTGGTCCATACCGTAATGTAACGACCACCTACCAGGTTGTCATTATACTCATCGACGATTGGCAGGACGAACACAAATGGCTTACTGACATCATACATTTCATATCATCCCCTGGTGCTATCTTTGGATTGCTGGTATTCTTGTGGTAAGTTTCACAAATGGTTTACTGATATCATACATTTCATATCATCCCCTGGTGCTATCTTTGGATTGCTGGTATTCTTGTGGTAAGTTTCACAAATGGTTTACTGACATCATACATTTCATATCATCCCCTGGTGCTATCTTTGGATTGCTGGTATTCTTGTGGTAAGTTTCACAAATGGTTTACTGACATCATACATTTCATATCGTCCCCTGGTGCTATCTTTGGATTGCTGGTATTCTTGTGGTAAGTTTCACAAATGGTTTACTGATATCATACATTTCATATCATCCCCTGGTGCTATCTTTGGATTGCTGGTATTCTTGTGGTAAGTTTCACAAATGGCTTACTGATATCATACATTTCGTATACTGACATCATACATTTCATATCATCCCCTGGTGCTATCTTTGGATTGCTGGTATTCTTGTGGTAAGTTTCACAAATGGTTTACTGATATCATACATTTCATATCATCCCCTGGTGCTATCTTTGGATTGCTGGTATTCTTGTGGTAAGTTTCACAAATGGCTTACTGATATCATACATTTCATATACTGATATCATACATTTCATATCATCCCCTGGTGCTATCTTTGGATTGCTGGTATTCTTGTGGTAAGTTTCACAAATGGTTTACTGATATCATACATTTCGTATCATCCCCTGGTGCTATCTTTGGATTGCTGGTATTCTTGTGGTAAGTTTCACAAATGGCTTACTGATATCATACATTTCATATACTGATATCATACATTTCATATCATCCCCTGGTGCTATCTTTGGATTGCTGGTATTCTTGTGGTAAGTTTCACAAATGGTTTACTGATATCATACATTTCGTATACTGACATCATACATTTCATATCATCCCCTGGTGCTATCTTTGGATTGCTGGTATTCTTGTGGTAAGTGTCATAAATGGCTTACTGATATCATACATTTCGTATACTGACATCATACATTTCATATCATCCCCTGGTGCTGTCTTTGGATTGCTGATATTCTTGTGGTAAGTGTCATAAATGGCTTACTGATATCATACATTTCGTATACTGACATCATACATTTCATATCATCCCCTGGTGCTGTCTTTGGATTGCTGGTATTCTTGTGGTAAGTGTCATAAATGGCTTACTGATATCATACATTTCGTATACTGACATCATACATTTCATATCATCCCCTTGTACTATCTTTGGATTATTATTTTTTGTGGTAAGTTTTTAAAGTGTTGCTACCTATCATCTTTGGTATAACTTAACACAACAGAGAAAAATCGTTAAAAATATTAGTTTTTCTGCTGAAAGAGAAGATAAATGTACCTGACTTTGGAATATTATCCTCAGCATGGTGATTTAAATGTACTTTCTTGTAGATAACACTGATCATTTGTTACTATATACCATGAATCTAAATATCGCCCAGTATATATGAGTAGGAATAATTAAATAAAGGGGCAGGACAAAGCCCATTGGTAAATCGCACGCCTGATGCACGGTCGGTCTAGGATCAATCCCCATCGGTGGGCCCATTGGGCTATTTCTCATTTCCAGCCAGTGCACCACGACTGGTATATCAAAGGCTGTGGTATGTGCTATCCTGTCCGTGGAATGGTGCATATAAAAGATCCCTTGCTACTAATAAAAAAATGTTGCGGGTTTCCTCTCTATGACTGTCAAAAGACCATATTTTTGACATCCAATAGCCGATGATTAATAAAGCAATGTGCTCTAGTGGTGTCGTTAAACAAAACAATTTTTTTTATTTATTTAATAATTGATAACTAATTGAAGGCTATGACATCACATTTAAGTAATACTGTGTACGAGGACCCTATTTGTGTTATTTATTTTTGTAAGTTAATTGTTTGTTGGTACATGTCAATACACAACACAAACGGGTGTCTCTAATTGATGTTTTATCTCTTAGCATGGCAACATACTACATGAGGATTGCTATGATTGGACACAAGGAAATGGTGCAGTTACTTCGTCAACAACTTTCCTTGGTATGTTGGGTTTTTTTTTTATCTTTTAAACAAATGAAAATCACTGTACTGTTTGAATTTTGTCAGGCCCAAATTTGCTTATACTGTGAAAGTCCTCTAAACTGGAATGCCTGAAACCTCAGTGGTATATGGGCATGTTCAAAATACTCACTCACTCTAAACTGGACACTCTCAGGACCAAGTAAAAAGTCTGGTTTTAAGAGGTATCTGGTTTAGAGAGGTTCTCTTCTGTACAGGTATGTAAAAGAGGGAATTCCGGTTTACAGAGAGTCTGGTTTTGAGAGGTTTCACTGTATATTATATAATTACAAACATGGCATCTTTAACTGTTAATCGAAACACATTCAGCATCTGTTTCCCCATTCACATTCCTGTCATACTTCAGGGCTCGCCCTGTCATTGCCAAATTAGCCATTAGCTGGAGGTCTGCATGTGGTAAGGCCAAATAAATAAAATATGTGTGGTTCTAACTCTAATTGTTTTGGCCATTTTCATCGACCCTAAACTTTTTTTCCACCTACTGATCTTCAAAACAGTAAAAGGACACAGCATGTGTTTGAAATGTTACTCTATTGCTTTTTGTCAAGACCAGTTTGACAGATTTTAGGAATAAATGAAATGAATAAAAAAAATTTTTATAGTCTATCCTAAAAAAAAAATTCACATGTAACCAAAACCACAGATATTTTTTTAATTTTGCCTAATGAAGTACATTGTGTTTGCAGGAGGGTAAGGACAAGAATTTCTTGCTGGGTCTTCTTCAAGAGGCAAATAGAAAAAGCAAGAGAAAAGCAAGCGTGAAGAATCGTCTTCAGACACCGGACAAAACCACAGAAACCAACAGCTTCATATCTCCTGGTAATCTGGAACCATATGCTATTCTGATATGTTAATCATCATTTCTTGATACCCACACACATCTGGTAATCTGGAACCATATGCTATTCTGATATTTAATCATCATTTCTTGATACCCACACACATCTGGTAATCTGGAACCATATGTTGTTCTGGTATGTTAATCATCATTTCTTGATACCCACACACATCTGGTAATCTGGAACCATATGTTGTTCTGGTATGTTAATCATCATTTTTTGATACCCACACACATCTGGTAATCTGGAACCATATGATATTCTGATATGTTAATCATCATTTCTTGATACCCACACACATCTGGTAATCTGGAACCATATGTTGTTCTGATATGTTAATCATCATTTCTTGATACCCACACACATCTGGTAATCTGGAACCATATGCTATTCTGATATGTTAATCATCATTTCTCAATACCCACACACATCTGGTAATCTGGAACCATATGCTATTCTGATATGTTAATCATCATGTCTTGATACCCACACACATCTGGTAATCTGGAACCATATGCTATTCTGATATGTTAATCATCATGTCTTGATACCCACACACATCTGGTAATCTGGAACCATATGCTGTTCTGATATGTTAATCATCATGTCTTGATACCCACACACATCTGGTAATCTGGAACCATATGCTGTTCTGATATGTTAATCATCATGTCTTGATACCCACACACATCTGGTAATCTGGAACCATATGCTGTTCTGATATGTTAATCATCATGTCTTGATACCCACACACATCTGGTAATCTGAAACCATATGCTGTTCTGATATGTTAATCATCATGTCTTGATACCCACACACATCTGGTAATCTGAAACCATATGCTGTTCTGATATGTTAATCATCATGTCTTGATACCCACACACATCTGGTAATCTGAAACCATATGCTGTTCTGATATGTTAATCATCATGTCTTGATACCCACACACATCTGGTAATCTGAAACCATATGCTGTTCTGATATGTTAATCATCATGTCTTGATACCCACACACATCTGGTAATCTGGAACCATATACTATTTTGATATGTTAATCATCATTGTCTGATACCCACAACTTTTTGTTTAATTTCAAGAAATCCATTTCTGACAACTGTTTATCTTCATTTCAAGAATTTCAATTATTAAAGTGACAGACCCTAGTTTTTAAACACTACGTCGTGTTTTACATGGGTTAAAACTAGGGTCTGTGACTTCAATAGTGAAATAATCATTAAATATTAGAATTGAATTTCATAGAGCAGATATGTCTGTCTATTACCCAATGTAAAAATGGTGCCACGGTGAGACATCGGTATCCAGTAACTGATCATTCAGTTCAGAGCAAAACGGTTCCATCTGCAACACTGTTTTAATTGTAGATGGCATCTTCTTGTTCGCCTCGTTCCAGCCAGTACTCCACAACTGGTGTAACAAAGGCTGTGGTATCAGTGTTCGAGATTAACGGTATCCCGATATCCCAGGGATATCAGAATTTAATTTTGGATACCAGACTTGAAGAACCCAGTATCCCACCAGGATACCATATAATGTTTGTGGGGTTTTTTAATCTTGTGTTTTTATTTTTCGCCGAAACAACGAAAGTCGTCATTTGCTGGTGAAGTTAAGTAACAGTGTCGTCCAAAGTTGTTACGATGTTATTTATGAATTTCATTTAAGTGGGATACTAAATTCTTAGGTAGGATACCAGATTTTGAAATGTTAGTATCCAACTGGGATACTGCCCAATTTTTTTTATCTCGAACACTGGGTATGTTCTATTCTGTCTGTGGGATCTTGCATCTTGCATCCATTTGTAAAATGTTGGTAGAGGTTTTCACATAGGCTGTGCCTTTTGGCCAATTCCACCGTAATGTGTATGGTTACAGTAAACATTGTTTACAAAGTCTTACAAAATGATTAAACATTGTTTACACAGTCTTACAAAATGAGGGGCGGGATGTAGCCCAGTGGTACAGCACTTGCTTGACGTGCGGTCGGTCTGGGATCGATCCCCGTCAGTGGGCCCATTGGGCTATTTCTCGTTCCAACCAGTGCACCACAACTGGTATATCAAAGGCCGTGGTATGTACTACCCTGACTGGGATTGTGCATATAAAAGATCCCTTGCTGCTAATCGAAAAAGAGTAGCGCATGAAGTGATGACAGTGGTTTCCTCCCTCAATATGTGTGGTCCTTAACCACATGTCCAACGCCATATGATTGTAAATAAAATGTGTTGAGTGCATCGTTAAATAAAACATTTCCTTCCTTCTTGTTCTTAACCCATGAATTATGGTGACAATGTTTTGCTTGGTATTGCATAAATATACCTCATAACAGATTTAGTAATAATATTCCTTTCCTTTTCAGTGACATTTGTCTTGCTTGTAATTTCAGGTGGTAGAGAATTTATTAGAACAGTGGCTGAATCAGCTAGCAGGACAGCACATTCCTAACTGTTTGAAACAGAAGTGGATTTTAGAAATAATTAACAGTCATATTTCTTCATTGCTAGTTGTTTAAAATGTGAATGTCAATAAACATCCACTTGAGTTATTATTTCTTTTCAACTTAACTTGACCTAAACCCCCCCCCCCCCCCCCCAAAAAAAAAAAAGACGAGAAAAGACATTCAGATTCTAAAAGTGAAAAAGAAAGACTGAAGTTGCTGTAACATGACTGAAATAGGAAGTAGAAGACTCATTTGAAATATTTGGTTTCATTGATTGTTGAAATGGGGGGGAATACTATTGGTTACAGGTGAGTTAAGTATTTATAAAAAGTGAAACCAATCCAATTTTGCTACATTTTTAAAGCAGTTTGATTTTGCTTCTGTATATTGACTTTGAAAACAAAATATTAAACAGTTTCTAATGTGTTTTATATACCAGCGCGTATAATTAAAAAAAGGGCCAAAATTATGAAACCTTTTTTGTAAATTGCAGGTCTTTATGCATTGTAAATATACAGGTAGGTACTTACATTATTTTAAGACAAAAACTGGCTTTGTAGATTCAATCCAATTTTTTTTATTTAAATTTAGATTGTACCAGCAATAGTTTTAACTACTTTGCTTGATCTGCAAACTATCTAATTGATTCTGAGCCAGTCGTTGCTCAATGATTTTATAAAATGGCACCTAGTATAAGTGTATCGATCAACCAAATGAGGTCTTTACAACTGATGCAACTAAATGTTACCGGTAATATTATTTTTGTACACTGGTATATTTATATTTTTAATCCCCTTTTATCATTAAAAAGTCCCAGTTAAAAACATTGACCACTTTATTGCAATTTACCATTTTTGAGACAATCAACATAAACTGAATTATAAATATTAATATTTTACATTTTAATATATATATATATATATATGAAGAGTTCAGGCGCAAAACGCGATATAAACCATTTTCTTTCTTTTTTTAGTTAAAGCCATTATTGTATGTCAGTAAGGGCTAATCGTAGGCCCGCTGATTTGCTGCAAAATGTGATTGATCCTTATGAAATTGTATTGGGTAAATCCCGGGGTTTTTTTTATATATCAAAACGTGATATACGCCAATTAAAAAAGTCACCTTTACTGAAAATGAAAAATGGATATATCGCGTTTTGCACCTAAACTCTTCATATATACCGTATACATGTACATGTATATTCATTATGTTTGTGTACATTTTAGTGTAAAACTTTATCATGTCATATATTAAGAAGTGTAACTAGGGATAAAATTCTACTTGGACTTTTAAAAAAACAAAATGTTTTATTAAGAATTATTTCTTTTGGTTCGGGGGACTGGCAGCCTAGAAAAGTTACTAATCTTCAGGAATCAATGTGTTCTAGTGGCATCATTAAACAAAACAAAGTTTTTAACTTTCTTTCTTCTACGCACATAGTTACACAAATAATATTCAAGGTACAACATTCCAGGTAGCAACACCTCAGGACCCATATTCACAAAAAGGTGTAAATTTACGTCTACTACTAGCACTTACGTCTGCCGTAGATTTACGTTTACGTGCAAGAAGCACCTTATTCTCAAAGACGGTCGTAAATGTAAACGTAACTTAGTTGGACGTAAATCTACGATTTAACACTCACTAGAGAAATAAAAAATAAAAAACATTA
The DNA here is from genome assembly GCF_016097555.1 of Gigantopelta aegis. Taxonomy (NCBI): domain Eukaryota; kingdom Metazoa; phylum Mollusca; class Gastropoda; order Neomphalida; family Peltospiridae; genus Gigantopelta; species Gigantopelta aegis. The sequence continues at coordinate 53,811,685 of NC_054706.1, forward strand.
GAAACGATGGCTACCGGGTAAATAACAAATGCGCAAAACTCAATTTCGTTTGTCGTCTGCTAACAATAACATCGCGAACGGTGAACCATGACATTTTGGTATTGTGAGAATCCGCGTTTTGGTACGAACTTGAGGATATTTCTTAAAAAGGAAAAGATAACTCAGGAGAAATTGTCCGAGTCGAAAACATCCGTTCGATCACCAACAAAAATATGTTAAATCCGTGGGCGTTCGCCATCGCAAACTGCTTCAATTATTGGAACTGCTGCCAGTTTTCGTAAATAATAGTAAATAACGGCGATCGTGCTTGATTTATTATATGAACACGACTTACGTGCAGCGTTAGTTGTAACTGGAGGCACTCTTATATTTACGTCCAACTTACACGTAACTTACGTTTTCGTTGTTTCGTGAATAGCTCTTCAGTCGTAGATTTACCTTTACGTGTAAAACTAGGCTTACGATGTTTTGTGAATATGGGTCCAGGTCTGTTTTTATCTATGCATTTTAGTAACCGTATCTGATTGACTAAATTTGTATATTAGAATTTACGGTCATTTTTGTTTTACATGTATCTATTAACCAATGAAAAGAAGTAGAATAATGTTTGTGTTTCAGAATTAAATATATATATATATAATCTATCTATCTATTTATCTATATATATATATATTAGCTATGCTATTATGTTTAATATTCGCCATAGAAGTATCTAATGGACATAGACCTAAACTAGATTGTCAAGTATACATTCTGACAAATGATCACAAGTTATAACTACAATATAAATCTGCAAACCTTTTCTTAACTTAGTGATTTTAATTGGGTGAATTACATGCATTTTAATTACTAATTAAATGATACAGGTACATATATATTTGTATGCAGCTCTGTTGATAGAATATTAAAACTAAATATTTGGTTGAATAGCCTTTCTTATGAACTGCTAAAACATTGAGCTTTGTTTTGCTTTTGCTTATCAGATGTATATTTTTGTTCTCTTTATTCATTATTATTCATACTCATTACTTAATCATTTGTGTATAAACATTACCCATTTTCTTGTATGTAACTATGATAATCAGACTTGTGGAAATCTCAACAATATACTGTCATCAGCCCATGTAGCCTGTCAACCAGCCTTGGTGGCGTCGTGGTTAAGCCATCGGACATAAGGCTGGTAGGTACAGGGTTCGCAGACCGGTACCAGCTCCCACCCAGAGCGAGTTTTAACTACTCAGTGGGTAGGTGTAAGGCTACTACACCCTCTTCTTTCTCAGTAACCAACTAACAACTAATCCACTGTCCTGACAGACAGCCCAGATAGCTGAGGTGTGTGCCCAGGACAGCATGCTTGAACCTTAATTGGATATAGGCACGAAAATAAATTGAAATGAAATAGCCAGTCAATATCTACCCGTCTTGATTCATATACCGGTATATGTATGATGACCAAATAAATGTAAACCTGGATAGCTCATCTACCAGCAGTTATAATCTTATTTGTCAGACAGAAGTTAAACATGGAAAAGGGACATCATGCTTATGGACCCCGAAGTTGAAAACTGCACGTTTATTGTGACATTCTGGAATTAAAACTATGACATACACATAAGTGACATACACGTGTACATGACAGAAGATAATAATTGTTTTGTAATTTTTTCTCCAATATTAAGTGCTCTGGTGACAACAAACTTTAACTCTAATATTAAATGTATAAAATATTGTATAGTAAATAAGGTTGAAAGGTATATTTTTCTCACTAAAATATTAATTTCTGTATATCTGGTGTGTTCTTTGCTGTCTTAATGTCTACAGAAGTTCAAGACAGTACGGTATATCAGTTGCTGTATATCTAGTGTTCTTTACTGTCTTAATGTCTACTTTAAAGACAGTATATTCAGTTTTGTATATCTAGTGTGTTCTTTACTGTCTTACTGTCTAAGTTCAAGACAGTATAATATTCAGTTTTGTATATCTAGTGTGTTCTTTACTGTCTTAATGTCTACAGAAATTCAAGACAGTATATTAATTTTTGTATATCTAGTGTTTTCTTTACTGTCTTAATGTCTTTAGACGTTTGTCAGTATGTTAATTTCTGTATATCTAAAGGGTTTTTTTACTGTCTTCAGAAGTTCAAGACAATATATTCATGTTTATTCACAAATCAGTATTTTAAACTTAATGCAGTATTTTAATCGGAACAATTACTCTGATGTCTTTCATGTGGATATATACTAACTCCACTGGAGTTGTACCACCCAAATTGCCAAAAGTTATATAATAAATAGAAAATTTCAAGCGCGATGAGTGTGATATGATTGCAAACTTCACTCAATGAGATATAAACCATATTTGACAAAAAACATGAAATATCCTCTATGTATTAAATGAAATGCACAATAACTGCTAACCCTTGTATACAATTTATTGGTTGCATACCAGAATACATCCAGTTAACAAAATCATTTTATTATTAATTTTTTTTTAATTCTCATATTATTTTTACACATTTGACTGGCACATTTTCAACAGTCTAATAATAAACTGAATAGGGTTAAAGTTTCAGTAAAATTTTGAATTGAATAGGATTACTGGATGAAAGCTTTTTATTATTAAAAGGCATTTTCACTCAAATGTGACATTGTAGTGATTTCCCTAGAAATTAGGCAAGGCATGGTAGGCCAAACACTTTTGAGGCATTTTCACCATTTTCGGGGCACTTGTTTTTCATTAAAAATACACAAAAATTAATTGAAATGAACATTAATGTAATTTATGTACTTGCGTTAATAAATGAATGGCAAAAGATATAAAATGCATATTTTATTAATTAATAATACCTTTTTTGGTGTTTTATAAAGGCAAGTTTAGAATTAATTATTGAAAAAGGCTTGTTTAATCTCAGGGCAGCATGGTGCTGATTAAGGCAAGATGGTGCTAGACTATTAAGGATGGTGCTGCACCATGCTAAAACAAGCTAGGGAAAACACTACATTGTAATGTATTTTGAATTGTTTTGACTATATTGATAAATCTACAGGGATGGGGATTTTAGAAGTATTCAGACTAAATGTTTGGGGGGTAACCATTTTTAGTTTCATTAACAAGAAATATTTGATGGACTGTTTATTTTAAATTATTAATGTTATACGAAATCAGTTTGGACTACATGTATGTGCTCAGTTTTTAAAAACCTAGATTATTAAACTACTCAAACTGCATGTAACAGTTCAAACTCAAGACTGAATCCAGGTTTAAAATACAAACCCATTATTTTTATTAGTAGAGTTTCATATGATAAAATGCAGAATTTTTTTTTTTGACATCTTAGGCTAAAAGTAAATAAATTCTGGTCTCTGGTCAGTGCACGCGTCAATTTTGACCTCGAAGACCAACATTTAAAAAAATATATATATTTCTTGCAGTATGATGTTGATTTTTATAGCAGTGATGTGGGTTGTACAAACACCCCCACCCTACTGTTTAGGAAAATATTTAGGTTACCATGGCCATTGAGGATGGACCAAAGCAGATGAGAAAGACGTTAAAAACCAAAATATACCCTCCTTTTCTGTGCAATCCATGCTTAAGCAAATATTTTGAAAAAAAAAAAAAAAAAAAAAAAGCCGCATCAATTCTGGAACTTTGGTCTGACCGGAGACCAACTTTCTTTTTTTTGAAAGAAATATTACAAAGCATTCATGTATTACATGCAACTGATACCATCTTTTTTTAATGTCTTCTATAAACCAAAATGGCAATTTTATATGTAAATAATACAAACCAATAAATAATCCATATATATATACATGTTAAAAATATGAATTAAAATACATATATATACAATTCATATTAATGAAAACTGTTAGTCCATACAATATGTATGGTCCATACAATATGTATGGTCCATACAATATGTATGGACTAACAGTAAACTTAAGTAAACTTTATAAATCCTTTAACATTTGTTACAGTATATAGGAAATAAATTAGTTTATGTAAAGTATTGAAACATTTTATGATTAGAATCCTCAAGTACCAAGGTTGTGGAAATAATTCTGTTATTAGTATTATGTTTACTTGTTACTTTTTGAAAATCTTGTACTGTTTTGAACATACATCAGTTCAACCAACTGACACATTTATAACAAGGTTAATTGCAGATTTATATTTGGAGTCTGGATTGAAAGCACATTACTACATGTATCTACAAAAAATTTCATAATTTCTTGTGTATTGAAATGAGGCTATACCTTTTAAAACATTTAAACTTACATGTACCTTCTGCAGCTTATCTGAGGCTTATCTGAGGCTTATCTGCAGCTGTGGTCTATAGGACCCATTTTTTATTTACATGAAAGCTAAATAACATTCCAGAGCAAAATAACACTGTAAGCAACTTGATGTGTAACGTTTATTGGATGAAAATTAATGTAATGGCAATACAAATAGGCAAATGTGTTTGTGATCATACAGTAAATGTTCAAGCTACTGTGGTCTTTCTATTAGATTGGGCATTCTGGGGGTTTTCACAAAACCATTTATTGCCAAATTTGGCTTATCTTGTACAGTGGACAAACCACAAAACATTGCGGTAGGACAAATTTGATGAAGTGTGCATGTATGTCAACTGTATTCAATTATGTACTCAATTTCATTAAAATCTTTGGAATAAGCTGCGAATATATTTACTAATATCAAATTATTTCATTTTGTGTAAATGTCTGTGTTTACTGATCATATTATTATATTCAGTGGCATACTGCTTCTCGTTTACATTAAAATCTTTTACAAAAATGATTAAATGTGTTACTTATTTTTTATATCCTCCTTTCTTTTTAAACTACCTTTATATTTTGAAGAATTAATTAGATACTATATATACTCCATAAAAAAAGTTAAGCGCCACCCAATGTTTGCAATGTTATTCAAATTTGGACAGAATTGAATAAATATGTTTATCAGGAGTCAACAATAGAAAACAAGTCGTTGATTAAATCGCATATGCGGTTGTCACGTGGGTGTTCGAAAAACATGTCTGTGTGCTGAGAAATGGAAGGCTGAAAAACTTTGACCATCAGTGCAAAATAAGATGGAAAAAAAAAGAAAAAAAAAAAGAAACTGTTCCAGAAAGGTACCTAGCACTATTAACATGTTCTAGAACCACCAATCGCTCCATAACGTGTAGGATCCGTGTGCAGTTTGAATTGGTGGATTCCTTTTGTGAATGTTACATCCAAGAATGTTCCACAAGTGTTCAATGGGGTTGAGATCCGGACTGCAAGCTGGCCATGGTAGAGTATCTATGGCCTCCTATTGAAGAAACTCCACTATAGCCCTTGCTCTGCGAGGTCAAGCGTTGTCATCCATGTACACAGGTCAACTTCTTAGGAGATGGTTGTCGAAATGCGGCACTACGATATTTCTCCCCGTTTAGCTTTCCTTGTACGGTCACCAGATCCAGTTTGCATCCATATGAAACACATCCCCATATCATTACTGATCCCCCGCCACCTTGAAGGGTAGCTTGAACATGTTTACGAGCAAATCTACTCTTATCCCGTCTCCAAACATGATCTCAACCATCAGTAACCCACAATAGCATCCTACACTCATCGGACCAATGGATCCCTCTCCAAGAAGCGAAGTTCCAGCCTACTCTATTCCTGCACCACATCAAACATTCACGGATACATCTATCAGGCTGTGGTGTGCTAACCAGTCTGTGGGAAAATGCATGTAAATGACACCTTACAATTAATGAAAAATGTGCAGGTTTCACCTGAAGATGATGCATCACAATTACCAAATGTTCAACTTCCAATGATTAATTAATCAATGTGCTCTAGTAGTGTTGTTAAACAAAACATTGAAGTTCAATGATGGCAGCATATTCTGTTCATTCTGCAACAGAAGTGTTACAGTTAACATATCTTACTCTTTATAGCCAGGAGTAATAAAGCACTCGCCCGACGTGTGATCAAACCAGGATTGCTCACCATTAGTGAGGCCATTTCTCACTCTAGCCAGTCTTCCACAACTGGTGTAACAAATGCCTTGGTATGTATTCTCCTGTCTGTGGGATGGTGTATATAAAAAGACTGCTGCCAACTGAAAAAGAGTAGCCCATTAATAGAGTGGTGACAAGATTTCATTTCTCATTTGAGTCGTCTGTAATCATATGAAGGAAGGACGGAAATGTTTTATTTAACGACGCACTGAACACATTTTATTTACGGTTATATGGCATCGGACATATGGTTAAGGACCACATAGATATTGAGAGGAAACCAGCTGCTGCCACTTCATGGGATACTCTTTTCGATTAGCAGCAAGGGATGTCTTATATGCACCATCCCACAGAAAGGATAGCACATACCACGGCCTTCGATATACCAGTCGTGGTGCACTGGCTGAAATGAGAAATAGCCCAATGGGCCTACCGACAGGAATCGATCCCAGACCGACCGGTGCATCAAGCGAGCTACATCCCACCCTCCTATAACCATATAACCATAATTAAAATAAATGTGTTGAGTGTATTTCTTTCTCTTTGTTTCTGAACAGGACAATGGTGTTATTAAACTTTACAACCTACATGTAGCATTCCAGTTTAACGTTTTAACAAAAAACAAACAGCACATATAAGAATAACTTAAATCAGTTCTTTATCTATGAAACAGTTCACAAAAGCATTTGATAGAACATTAAAAACTTTGGTAACACGATATATAGGCACATGAAGCTCAGCTTGGATACAATAAACCAGCAATGAAACAACAAAATGAATGAGGAAAAAAACCCTTTAAAATGTTTAGGCAGGTGCTTTTGCAATAAAAATTAAGAAGGCAAGACCTAGAAAAGTGGATGTCCCCTTGAATGCTACGGGACATAATTATATGATAATATCTAAGCTTGTGTATAGATTGATCTGCAATAATATATGCTACTGCATGGTTATATTTGATCAAATATTAAGTTTTTGTGACAAAATTTGACACATCAATGATGTTAGAAGTGCGCTCGCCCGAAGTGCTTGCATTGAATCACCTCAGTGGACCCATTCTCTGATTTAGTTTATTCCTGTCCCAACCATTGCACCACAATTGATTTATCAAAAACCATGGTATGTGATGTCCTGTCTGTGGGAAAGTGAATATAAAAAGATTCCTTGCTACCAATAGAAAAATGTTGCGGGGGTGTCTTAAACTGTATACAGTATGTCATTGCCTCTGCTTTACTAAATGTTTGACATCCAACAGCAAAGTATCAATAAATCAATGTGCTCTAGTGGTGTCATTAAACAAAACACACTAACTTTATCAATGGTGTCTTTTTTTTCTTACACATTACCTGATTTATTTTCAACATGAAATCATTTTGACATTGTCTCTACTTTACTAACCTTAATTATTAATCATAGTAAACATATTATTTCAAAGACTTTTTTTACTAAACTTAATCACAGTAAACATATTATTTCAAAGACTTTTTTTACTAAACTTAATCACAGTAAACATATTATTTCAAAGACTTTCTTCGCCTGGTAGGCCAGAAGTTGCTCTATCTAGGCTAGATATGATTAATATTGGGTTTGATTGCACAGGGGTACATGTACACACAGACATTTGTTTTTAAAATAAAAGATATTTAAATAATAGATATCAAATTCATTAATTAAAGTGGACAATGCAAATACATGTAAGTTCATTTAACTTAAACCACTTATCTACTGATACATAAATTAAAACACTTATCAAACTAATACATAATGCAACACATGAGGTGCATCTTAATGAAAGACAAAACCTATATACATGCATAATCCCTACAATTTATTCATAATTTGTGTATAATATGTATGTAAGTAATGACATGAAGAGAAAACAACTTGTCTCTGGGTCACCTGGATTCAAAGATAAGCTTTGAAGACTTGACCAGTCCATAATTATAAACTCACAGTGAAATCTAGTTTAGAATAACAGGTTTGTAGCACAAATGACCACAAGAGACAAATACCTGTTGCATTAAAGTTTGTAGACAAGGACTGGGATGTAAAGATGGACGATATAAGAAGATAAAAAAACTAGGACGCATTGGCAGAATAAATAAAATAATGAATATTAAAAAAAGATAGGGAGCTACATTAAATTTTGTAGACAAGGACTGGGTCATCAAGTTGGATAGTAAAAAAAGTTAGATGATGGGACATGCTGTTAGAACAAGCATCATGTAATGTACTGCTAAAGCATTACATGTTATCTACAGGTCCAATTTTGTTTAGTATCTCTAAAGTTCAAAGGTCACAACTTTGTCCAAAATGTGCCAAACATCATGAAATTCAAACTTGATCTGTAAGTCTATGTGATAAAACTATACACAAGGTTCAAGGGTCATAACTGTGTTTAAAAACTGGGTAAATCACTGTGAAAGTCAAACTTGATCTATAACTCTATATGATAAAAGCTATACACAAACTTTCAGCTTAATACTCTGAGGCACTGCAAAAAAACAAAGTCTGGAAAACTATATGTGGGACAGACGGATGGATGAATAGAAGGACAGATGGACGGATATAAACAGACAGACAGACAGACAGACAGATGGACGAACTGAAGGACAGAGGCAAAAACTATAGTCCCTGTCACTTGGACTGGTAGGAACTAATAAAACAATGGACATGAAAGCACAAAAGAGAGTTGCATTAAATTCTACAGACAAGGACTGGGATGTTAAGATGGAAGGTAAAAGACAATACTTACTGTGATAATCAATGGACCAAAGAATGTGAAAGGAGAGTAAATGTGAATAGGTCAACAAATGGTACACTGCCAGACAGACAGAATGGAAAAAACAAAAATGTCTATTAACATGCAGGTGAGAATCAAGTTACAAAGTGGTGAAATTTATCACAGCTTAATATAAACTTTTAATATAAACATCCTATAAAACCTGAGAATACACAACAAAGCTATCACAGTAACGGACGGGATATTTAAAAATATATATCAGTAGTTACAAATTTTATCATGAAAATTAACATATTACAATTAAGATCTTTAAAAATTACACTGACACATAAATAGTTTGTTGCTACATGCTAAATAAATGACCAGTAAAGCACGGGCGAATACAACAATACACACTCATCCACAAACCAACAGAAAACTAGTACCATAGCAAGAAGAATAGTATATCCAACATTAATTTAATATCACAGGCTACAAAATTTGTAGATTTATTTCTCATCACCAAACATGTGGCAAAACATTCAACTCATGGCCACATCTCCATAAAATAAATAGTCACATATCAGGAAACAAAGAGAAGTAGAAAACGATTTGTGTTAAAATTACAAAAAGATTCTGATTTCATGGTCAAATGCATTTGCCATAAGTATGGGAATGATTTAAAATATGTAATTCTGGAATGTTCTTGTTAGCATTAAGACACATTAAATTATAAATACATATACTAATTAATTCACTGAGGTAGTAAAGCAAAACAAACACTTTATCTGGGCAGTATGTTTTGTTCAGGTATAGTTTAAATGTATTATTATTTCTCATATGTTTAAAAATATCTCAGTACATATCAAAATGATACATCCCACTAGAATGCCAAGTGGGATGTAACACTTCGATGTCATCGATCGGTGCACTACAACTGTACAGGAACATCAATCAAATGAGTTGAGAGATAAAAAATTAAGATCGATAATGGGTAATAAATAGGATATTAAACTTGCTATCATTTTGTATCATGTTTATGTTCCTCATGAAATCATTTCCATTGTCACCTGCTACAGCTCGTGAAAATTGAAAATTATTTCACTTGGGACATAAACATGATACGAAATGAATGCTCGTTTAATATTCTATAATTGAAGAGTTCAGGTGCAAAACACGATATAAACCATTTTCTTTCTAGGTTTTAGTTAAAGCCATTATTGTATGTCAGTAAGGGCTAATCATAGGCCCGCTGATTTGCCGCAAAACGCGATTGATCCTTATGAAATTGTATTGGGTAAATCCCGTTTTTTTATAATCAAAACGCGATATACGCCAATTAAAAAACCCATTTTTACTGAAAATGAAAAATGGACATATAGCGTTTTGCGCCTGAACTCTTCAATTCTTAATCCTATTTTTCACATACGTATCCACATATAAATACATAATAATTTTTATTTCATCAACTGTTACCAAGGAATGTGTATGGCTGTTTTGTTATATTATGTCAAAGTACTATTAAAATATGTTATTAACTTTTAAGAATTTAAAACCACTGTCCCTAGTTAATATGCAGTGCAAATGTTTTTCATCTATTACAGGATTTTTACCGTTAACTTATACCTTATCAAAAATCCAATGTTTTTGTTCATCTTAGAGTAGGTAGTACCGGTAGATCAAAATGAACGTTATAAAAAGCTAACAAAGGTATTTACCTCAGAAACTAAGATCGGCATCTTTGAAAGAGTAAGATCTTAATTTTTGTTTTAATAGTGTCATCAATCCAACTTAGATAACATTGATTGATTGAATGAAACATATCTTATTGCTTTTGAAAAACATATGGATTAGGCACAAGTTTTCCAACATGCTAAGCCTTCTCCATACACAGTATATATAATAAACAGTTGATGCTTTTTGCCATTTTATTTAATTAAACTATACTGACCATATGTTTATCTTTCACTTGGCCATACGAGTTCACAATGACTTTGATCTTCGAATACAAGTCATGACCATGGCAATAACAACTGTACTTTGCTAAGAACCGAGTTTGAATACTAGTCATAACGAAGGCAATAACAACAGTACTTTGCTCAGAACTGCGTATGAATTCAAGTCATGTCCATGGCAATAACCACTGTACACTGCTCAGAAGTGAGTTTGAATAAAAGTCATGACCATGGCAATGACTACTGTACATTACTCAGAATTGAGTTCGAATACAAGTCATCAAGTGAGAATGAGGAAGCATATAATATAAATAATGCTTAATATTGGTAAAGGAAGGCTGTGTGCTACTGTGGAAGATTTCTTAATTGTTGATGCTCTCAGGTGACATGTAATGACATTTTGAATCTGTTATATTTATCATGTTAAAGGTGGCATGAGTGTAACTAGTAGTAATTTTCAAGCATCTGTCAATCATTTGTAAGCAGCTTTGTGTGACAGTGAATGAACAGCCCAGTGTTGAGCTTTTTAGAACTGATTCACAGCTCACTTTATGTTTGATACAGTTTTTAGAACTGATTCACAGCCCACTTTATGTTTGATACAGTTTTTAGAACTGATTCACAGCCCACTTTATGTTTGATACAGTTTTTAGAACTGATTCACAGCCCACTTTATGTTTGATACAGTTTTTAGAACTGATTCACAGCCCACTTTATGTTTGATACAGTTTTTAGAACTGATTCACAGCCCACTTTATGTTTGATACAGTTTTTAGAACTGATTCACAGCCCACTTTATGTTTTGATACAGTTTTTAGAACTGATTCACAGCCCACTTTATGTTTGATACAGTTTTTAGAAACTGATTCACAGCCCACTTTTATGTTGATACAGTTTTTTTAGAACTGATTCACAGCCCACTTTATGTTGATACAGAAAAAATTAAGATCGATAATGGGGTTATAATAGATATTGCCTTGGCTATCATTTTTGTATCATCATGTTTATGTTCCTCATGAATCATTTTCATTGTCACCTGCTGACAGTCTCGTGAAAATTGGAAAATTATTTCAACTTGGTACATCAACATGATACGAAATGAATGCTCGTTTTAATTATTGCTATAAAAATGAAGAGTTCAGGGCAAAACACGATATAAACCATTTTCTTTCTAGGTTTTAGTTAAAAAGCCATTATTGTATGTCAGTAAGGGCTAATCATAGGCCCGCTGATTTTGCCGCAAAAACGCGCTGATCCTTATGAAATTGTATTGGGTAAATCCCGTTTTTTTTAATCAAAACGCGATATACGCCAATTAAAAAAACCCATTTTTACTGAAAAATGAAAAATGGACATATCGCGTTTTGCGCCTGAACTCTTCAATTCTTAATCCTATTTTTCACTACGATCCACTATATAATACATAATAATTTTTATTTCATCAACTGTTACCAAGGAATGTGTATGGCTGTTTTGTTATATTATGTCAAAGTACTATTAAAATATCTGTTATTAACTTTTAAGAATTTAAAACCACTGTCCCTAGTTAATATGCAGTGCAAATGTTTTTCATCTATTACAGGATTTTTACCGTTAACTTATACCTTATCAAAAATCCAATGTTTTTGTTCATCTTAGAGTAGGTAGTACCGGTAGATCAAAATGAACGTTATAAAAAGCTAACAAAGGTATTTACCTCAGAAACTAAGATCGGCATCTTTGAAAGAGTAAGATCTTAATTTTTGTTTTAATAGTGTCATCAATCCAACTTAGATAACATTGATTGATTGAATGAAACATATCTTATTGCTTTTGAAAAACTGGAGAAAACTTGAGTGTTTTCTCTTTTATAGATACATTACCTGTCCTCAAACAAGTGCACCTCCCCCCCACGCAAGTGGTCTGGTCCGAACATCCCAACAGCCAATGGGATGGCCTAAATTCTTCTACTGCATACTGCTCTCTAGTTCCGGTCACATGACTAACTTCCTTCTTTTTCCCTGAGCACATCGCACGGAGAACAGGAAGCGGGGAGGCCCGGGCGGGATGAATCTTGAGGACAGGTAATGTATCTATAAAAGAGAAAACACTCAAGTTTTCTCCATTTCTATAGACATTACCTGTCCTCAAACAAGTGCAGCATTCAACAGATGGTGGTGGGTGCCGAGATCCGTAGATGCTTGTGAAAAACTCCCCAACCGGAAAACAGGCTGACTAGTGGAAGAATAAGGCCAACCTTGGTAAGCCCTCATCCTAGGGATGCCCGTCACAGACCAATGCAGGTGATGTTAGTAACAACAACCAGAATGGTGGCATCCGTCAGCAGTGGCAGGTACGGCTCCTAGAACACATGGACCAGGAGGCGGAAGCCACATCTCATGCTGGTTCTGACAGGGTGGGAAGACGTAGCCACCAGGGGATGCAGGTGTTAGGTAACCCTCACGTATTGAAGTGTTATAGTTTTTCAATAACAAGCGACAACCTAATGAGGTGCATCCGTCAGAACATTGAACAAAACAAGACCCCCGAGTGTTTTCTGTCTAGTACACCAAAGATCTGTTAGTCCAATAACGACAACCAATCAACCACATGCAGTGCAGGGTAAAGGTTATCGAGACAAAAGTTCCGGCACCAGTACGTGAACTGTGCAAAAGAACAAAAGTCTAAGCAATCCTCATCTGTCGATTCGATGGACATCTCGGTATGCAGCCCAGAATCAGACAGACATCAACGGCGACGAGGACGGCTTGTATTCAACAGAGTCTGTGCAGCAACAAAACCGGACCCAAATGATGGAACCCCCTCAACGTCTTCTGTGGAGACATCCCTCAGATAATAGTTGGCGAAGATGGAGTCCGTAGCCCAGAAACCAACCAGTGATAATGTGCTGAATGGGTGTGTTTGCAGTGCAGGGACATCGTGGCAGCCAAGGCACGGAGTTCATGCGGATTAGAAGCAGATGGAGCAGGTAAACCCTCCTTCTGATAGGCGGTCAGGATAGAAGACCGGATCCAGGTGGCCACCGTGTTCTTGGTAAGATCCCTCAACCGACTCTGGTTACAGGAAAGGAAAAGTCTTTTGCGATGTTGTCGAAAAGATCTGGTCCTCTCGATGTACTGGTGCAGGGCTCTGACAGGGCACAACGCCAAGTCCTCAATGTCCGCCGGACCAACAATAGAGGAGAGGGCCTGCACAACATAAGAACGAGGCGCTTGGTCTGGTAACTGATTCTTTGCAACAAAGTTCATGAGTAACTCCAAGTTGACTGCACGCCGATCTCGGTGAAAACGTACCAAGTCTACATCAAGAGCATGGAGTTCTGAGACACGGACAGCCGTGGCAAAACCGAGTAAAAACACCATCTTCCGCGTCAAGTCTTGCAGGGAAGAGGATTCGATCGGCTTATAAGGTGCGGTCGATAACGCTCGTAACACCAGATTCAGGTCCCATCTTGGTGGCCGAAACCGGTGTACTTGATCTTCAAGGCGAAACCCTTTGATCATCTTATGGATCTCAGGAATACCCGATAACTTCGTTCCAGTAGTGACATCACGAACAGTAGCGATGACCGAAACGTACCCAGCGATGGTAGACCCCTTCAATCGTAAAGTGGTCCGCAGATAGAGCAAAAAACCCAGCAAGACGAGGTATTTGAATCGTCTGAGGGTTGAGTTTTTTTGGGTTTTTTTTTTTTTTTTTTTTTTGCCGGACACACCATCGGTGAAGACAAAGCCATCTGACGTTGTAAGCCGCAGTAGTAGATGATCTGTGCGCTTTCAAAATGGCCGCCGTAGACTGTGAAGAAAAACCTTTCTTCCTCAAACTCCACGCGTGCAGTTGGACAACTGCGGATGTGGATGGTATAGTCTTGACGTGGGATGCAGCAACAGATGATCCCAGTCTGGCAGCGATAAAGGATGTGGATCGGCAAGACGTATTAGATCTGGATACCACATCCTGGATGGGCCACATCGGAGCAATGAGTAACACGCGACAATGGTACAGCTGAAACCTCTGAAGCACCCTTGGAAGGAGGATTGGTGGAGGAAAAGCGTATGCGTCCATCTGTTCCCAGTTTATGGCCAATGCGTCGAGATCCAGAGCTTCGGGATCTGGCACCGGAGACACGTAAACCCTCAGCTGATGGTTGAATCGTGTGGCGAAAGGATCGATGTTTGATGTGCAAAGTCTGTCGCACACCCATCGAAACGCTTCGGGATGGAGCATCCATTCCGTCGGATGTGGAAACAACGGCCGAGACAGTGTGTCGACTAGTACATTGGAAACCCCTGGAATATGGCGAGCCCGAAGTTACAACGGAATCTCGTCAACCAGCTTGTAGAGACGATAAGTCAACTGCAGCGACTGCTGGAGTGGGTTCCGCCCCGACGGTTGATATAAGCCACTGCGGTGGTACTGTCTGTGGCTACCATGAGAGAGGCGCCTGACGGCATCTCTCGCCAATGAAGGATGACGTAACTGCCAACATCTCCAACAGGCTGATGTGTAGATCGGCTTCATCCGTAAAACACAGCCACCAACAGGGGACTGGACTGCAAGGCGACTGGTAACCGGATCAGCAAATCTGCGTTATTATACTGAAAGCATGGATTCAGAAACAGACTGGATACCGCGACCTCTAAGCGTCAAATGTTGCGCCAACGTCAAAATTACTCTTGCAATGATACATCATGAAACAGTAATAGAGTGATTCAGGAATCAAGACATCGGAAACAGCGACCCGTGATACAGGCAAGAGCCAAGACAACGTAGCAACTCGCTACGCTACATGCCCGATATACCTGGAAGTGAAGCAACGCAAAACAACAACCGGCTAAAATCCCACGGTCGTCAACACCACCCCGGTGCGAAACAGCAGCAGAGACCATCTAGACAGCATCGGTCACGAAACTCTGGCGGGGGTAACAACAGTGAACGTCAGTGAGTTGATAAGCCGCAATGATCCCTGTACCACGCGATGGCAACTGGATAACTTCCGGAACCAGCGGAAGTAGCGACTGTCTTGCATCGCCACCGGATATAGAGAACGATCTGCCGAATGTCGCTGAACCTTCCTCGAACATCGGTGCACGGGATCTCAACACAAGTGACCGGACCAGTAGACTGTCTTTCGTCACCAACCCGGAAACGCTTGTAACGTCGAACCCCTTCACGGCAAAGAGACATATGTAGACCACAGGTCTGCCAAGATTACCGGCTTGTGCTGAAAGTCGAGAATGGATCGCTTCAGGCAAGTCGGTTGACGATAGTGTGGCAATCGTAGTGCACATTGACGTCACGGAAGATATAAGGTAGACCAACATCAGAGTCGACGGCTGGAACAAAGGCATATCCTCTGGCATCCTGCACATGAGGGAGTTATGGTCGCCATGTACATGTACGCTGAACTGAAGCCATTGACAGGACGTGCCAATCTAAGTTCCAGGAAGACGTCTGGTCCCGCCGGAAACAGCGTCATCCAAAGCCGGCGCCACACCGTTGAAGGATAGATCGAAGACGGAGACAATCAGTCACAGCCATGTGGGTCACTGCGTCCGGATCTTCTATAACGGAAGGTGCCGACGCATCATCTGAAAAATCAGTCAGTACCCTGGCACAGGCACTTTCGATCCAATGTACTGGCTGCAATCGGAAACAGGACCGTGGACGGTCCCGTCAGGAGCCGGTGTAAAACCTGAACGCCGAATCAGCTGCCGACTGGTGTGGACTTCTCTTTCGTCTGGTCCCGCCGGAAACAGCGTCATCCAAAGCGGCGCCACACCGTTGAAGGATAGGTTGAAGCCGGGAGACAATCAGTCACAGCCATGTGGGCCACTGCGTCCGGATCTTCTATAACGGAAGGTACCGACGCATCATCTGGAAATCAGTCAGTAAACCTGGCACAGGCACTTCGATCCAATGTACTGGCTGCAATCAGAAAACACGGACCGTGGACGGTCCCGTCAGAAGCCGGTGTAACCCTGGACGCTGCACCACTTCGATCGATCACGGGACCACTTCGATCGATCACGGGACGAGGGTACCGAACGGTGAGCCGATGACGCAGCAATCTTCCAGTTCGTTACAGGGCTCCGTCTGCTTGCTGGAACAACGATCCGCAAGGGCCGGTTACTGGTAGCCGTGTAAAACCGACGGGGGCCTGTGGCAGCCAACGATCAAATGCCGACATCTGCCGGCGGAACCTCCGTGGCGATCATCGAAACCGGACCCTTCTTGGCTGAAACAGGTGGAGGGGCCAGCGGTGGTAGCATATCAGATATGACAGCCAGACAATCCCTCAGTGACAGGTGGTCCGCCGCATCCAGATCTTCCAGCACCGCAAGAACCGATACATCATAAGAAAGTCACGTAGCACCCGTGAACAAGCCAGTCGCTCTGGTCATGGCCCGATGGAGATACCGGAGAACCGGACCGTGGGCGGTCCCCGCGGATGACCACATCGTCGTTGGATGTGGCAAGGACGGCACAACATGTCGTAGACAGCCGCCAAGCAATCCCTCATAGGCATATGGTCCGCCGAGTCGGGTTCTTCAATGACAGATGCCGCAGGCGCTTCATCACCAAGTCTCGTAGAACTCGAGCACAGGTCAATCGATGTACCGTAATGGAAGCCGCCGGTTAACCGGACCATAGATGGTCCCGTCTAGCCCTTGGAGGCCTTGGAAGCCACATCAATTGAAGGTTGGCGCTGACGATCTGTGGAACCCGTAGGGAGCCATACAGGTCATGTGGAACGGCTACGGTCCCGGCTCCGATGCGCCGAAGAGGACTTCCCCGCCGAAGATCGGTGAGCCTTGGAATCCGTGGAGCGTCTATCTGAATGAACCGGCTTCTTAGAGGGCTGCGTAGAGACCGCAGGCCTGTCATCCGAAGTCTTAGGTATCGGTGGAGCTGAAGAAGCCGCACCCCCTGAAGAGGGGACTGGAAACCGGACCTGACCCCGAAACCCGCCGGTTTGGGTAAGGTCGCCATTGACGCCATTGTTTCTTCCAGCATGGTCGATAGAATTGAACGTAACACTTCCGCCACGGAGTCCAGCAATCGAAGGCGAAGATTCCACCTTCTTGGTCCTCGCTGACACCACCTTCAGGTAAGCCGCGAACTCGACATCAGACAAGCCCGCACAAAGGGTCGCATCTAGAAGTGAGGCCACACGAACACGACAACCTGGACATAAGTCGTGTGGGTCGCCGCCGGCACTAACTTCTTGCAGCGTAACACGCTCGAACTAGTCGCCTGAACATTATCAGATATGATAATAGTAATTTTTCAATCTGTGAAAAGAAAGAAAAACCAACCATAACACAAATACAAAGTCGGTAAGTAAAGACGCCATTTTGCAAATGGCGTCCGACACGACAACGGGCGATATAACAACATTTCATGTAATTAACACTTGGCAAGTCAAGCGAAATACGCGAAAGACATACGAAAGCTAACGAAAATTAAGGTGAAAAACATTTCACCCAAACACAAAGCCAGTCAACACAGACGCCATTTTGCAAATGGCGTCCGACACGACAACCGGCAATATAACCAAACACGAATACAAAACCAAAGGTCCTATAAAAAAGTTGACTCCAACAGAGCCAAGCAAAAGGACGTCCAGACCCTTTAGCGAAGAGAAAAAGAAGGAAGTTAGTCATGTGACCGGAACTAGAGAGCAGTATGCAGTAGAAGAATTTAGGCCATCCCATTGGCTGTTGGGATGTTCGGACCAGACCACTTGCGTGGGGGGGAGGTGCACTTGTTTGAGGACAGGTAATGTCTATAGAAAATATGGATTAGGCACAAGTTTTCCAACATGCTAAGCCTTCTCCATACACAGTATATATAATAAACAGTTGATGCTTTTTGCCATTTTATTTAATTAAACTATACTGACCATATGTTTATCTTTCACTTGGCCATACGAGTTCACAATGACTTTGATCTTCGAATACAAGTCATGACCATGGCAATAACAACTGTACTTTGCTAAGAACCGAGTTTGAATACTAGTCATAACGAAGGCAATAACAACAGTACTTTGCTCAGAACTGCGTATGAATTCAAGTCATGTCCATGGCAATAACCACTGTACACTGCTCAGAAGTGAGTTTGAATAAAAGTCATGACCATGGCAATGACTACTGTACATTACTCAGAATTGAGTTCGAATACAAGTCATCAAGTGAGAATGAGGAAGCATATAATATAAATAATGCTTAATATTGGTAAAGGAAGGCTGTGTGCTACTGTGGAAGATTTCTTAATTGTTGATGCTCTCAGGTGACATGTAATGACATTTTCAATCTGTTATATTTATCATGTTAAAGGTGGCATGAGTGTAACTAGTAGTAATTTTCAAGCATCTGTCAATCATTTGTAAGCAGCTTTGTGTGACAGTGAATGAACAGCCCAGTGTTGAGCTTTTTAGAACTGATTCACAGCTCACTTTATGTTTGATACAGTTTTTAGAACTGATTCACAGCCCACTTTATGTTTGATACAGTTTTTAGAACTGATTCACAGCCCACTTTATGTTTGATACAGTTTTTAGAACTGATTCACAGCCCACTTTATGTTTGATACAGTTTTTAGAACTGATTCACAGCCCACTTTATGTTTGATACAGTTTTTAGAAGTTCTTATGCTAGACATAATAATTAAAAAGTAATTTTTGGGGCGACTTGCAAACTGAATTATTTTTATCTGTAATCCATCTCACATTTGTGTTTGTATTTTAAACAAAGTCAGGCTAGGGATTTTTAAAGCAATATTAGCACTACGAAATTGTACAATCATCATAGGCTATGACGTCACTACAGCGCACACCATAGTGATGTCATAGCTTATGATGGTTTTACAATTTCATAGTGCAAAGATAGCTTTGAAAATATGGGCCTTGAATCCCAGATCCAAACGATTCACCTCACACCAGCTTTCTCTATGTTGGCAACTCATAATTGAAATGCCACTATGCTTTATATATCAAAACTGTTGCTAAATATGTTTAAAGATAAATCATTTTAAAAGAAAAATATAAAGCAAGATACAAATAATGCACAAAAAAAAGTCACATAATTTAAAACATTTCGCATAAATATTAAAAGAAATATATATATGTATATATGTACTTCTACATACTTTTTCATATTATATAAGTACTTTTTCAACAAATTTATTTTAACAGTTTTTAACAATACTTAGGCACTGATATATATAATGGGACTAAATTTTATACGATCTGTACAAACAAAAAACATTTTCTTCCAAATAAGATATAAATATGTATATTTAAACAAAACAATATTTAAATATACATATAATATTAAAAATACTGTGAAGATGGACAAACTACTGAGTATCAGTGAACAATTATTGAATTTGGATAAATATTAATGAATATTAACAAAACTATTAATTTATCAGTAATAAAACTAAGCTGAAAATCTATATTCCAAAAAATGTGCAGATATTTTAAACAAATCTGAAACAAATATATATGTACACATAAAATATATGTGATTGTATCTGCAAAAAAAAAAAAGTTCAGATGTGGCATTACATGTATGTCATTTACAGAAAATGCTTAAAAGGAAATCATGTGGAATTTCAATGGGAGACAAATTCTAGGTACATTTTTGTTGAAAATATTAAGCAACTAATTAATTATATTACATTAAAAACAATGTATGTTTCTGTTTATTACATTTTAAATTTTATAATCTGAAATACTATAAGAAACTCTTTACACTATAACTTTAAAAAAAATAGAAACAACTCACAGCATAATTACATCTCAAGATTCCAGTTGTCACATATATCGTTGTGTCCTAACAAGTAGACACAGTACTCATAACCACTGGCTATAAAAAAAATGCAAAAAATATTGTAATTGTTTTTCTCTCATTCATATATCTGCCGATGCAATCACTTGTGCATTACAATGTCATAAATACTATAAATTATTTTTAAATTTAAGAATAAGATTAGGAAACTGTACCAAAAAATAATTAAAAACTAATTGTCCAAACACCATGACAGTTCAACAGAAAGGGCAAATTCAAAGAACAAATGTTGTCTCCGTTTTTACTGGGAATTAGAAATGTTTATCTCTACTTTTTTTCAAAAGTAATATAGCTATTACTAGTTAAACAATTAATCAGGTTCTTTCTAGTGAAGTCTAGTATAATACGCACCTTTTGGTCTTTTAAAAATGTAATGGTAAAATAAATAAATAAATAAAATAACTTAGTTTGATTAAAATTGCATTTTCAACAATTTCCAGCAGAGTTTTAATGTGTAAAACAAAGCATGATAAAACTAGAGATTATGAGGCCACCACCATTTGTTTTGATTATAAATTCAAGAAAGGTTTAGCTGCTGAATAAGATTCATTATGAATATTTCATAAATATTCGGTGAAAAAAATTATTAAGATTAGATGCATGCATCCAATTCTATCAAGCAACAAAGACCATCTTGGCTATATCTATTCTAATGCACTGTACATCTTCTGGTTTTGACAAAGGGCTCAGTTATATGTATTTATAAAATCTGTCTAGGGCCCAATTTACAAAGCCTGTTTTTCTTAAAAGCAGGTATTCAAGTATTGTAAATGTATGTAGTTACACACATGTAAGACATAAACAGGTGTTTAAGCATTGTAAATGTATGTACAATGTAGTTATATGCATGTAAGACATAAACAGGTGTTTAAGCATTGTAAATGTATGTAGTTACACGCATGTAAGACATAAACAGGTGTTTAAGCATTGTAAATGTATGTAGTTACACGCATGTAAGACATAAACAGACTTTGTAAATTCAGCCCCTAAAATCCAGTAGGGAATACTGGTATTTATTACTTATTTGATTCACATTAAACGGTGTGGTGATTAAAGTTACAAATACGTTACAACAATTTGAAGAGTAACTCTAATATTAAAAATCTTTAAGACTGAAATACACAGTAACTGAAAATAAAACTGAAAATGGTATTCTGTGTTCTTATGAAAAATAAAACAGAGCCCATCATGAACTTATTTCATAAATCTCAGTGGCGGATCCAGAAAATCAATTTGGGGGGGGGGGGCAATGACATGAGGCGGAATGCCAAGGGAACTTTGGGGGAGGTTTGGAAAGGGATCGTAAAAAAAATTAAAATTATAACTCACAAAATTTAGAAGGGGGCTGGGCCCCTGGCCCCCACCCCTAGATCTGCCTCTGAATTTCATATAGTACTCATGACCACCTAATAATATGTTTATACCAGATGTAAAATATCTGTATTAAAGTGATCAGTGAAGAGAAAAGAAAAGAAAAGTCAGCAGCATGAATTACAAGATATCACAAGCATGGTGTAATCAAAATAGATAATAATAATAGTTGAAAACACATTCTTTTTACATAACAACCTTTAACACTTAAAACATTCTGCAAAAGTTCAAAGATTGGAGGAGTTGGCAGACTGGGGAAAAAAATTACATGATTTTAAAGAAGGGCAGGAAAAGGAAGCAGTGGAATAAAAAATAAAAAAGACTTCTGGCTTAAAATGTTCAGTAAGCAGGTAAAAATAATCAATTATATGCAGGCAGTGAGATAGAAATAAAAAAGGCAAACTAAATGCATTGATAGGATCTCGCTAAAGGCACAAGGTGGGGTTTAATCTTCATCAACGTCCTGTCTGATGCTGTCCAGAAACGACACGCCTCTTTCAGCCATCTTTGTGTGCTGGTCATCATAAATCTTCTTCTTCTCCTGCAAAGCAATTACTTTGGACTTAATTTAATTAAACGTATATATGTTCTTTTAGCTGCCTGAATCATAGAAAAATATTTCTCTGCATGTATTGCAAAAAGTATAGATTTAATGACATTGAAACAAAAATCAAATCATTTTCAAAATATTATTTATTGTTCATTCGTAAGATGGGTTTCCACAATTAAGCCTTAAGGTGTGTCGACATGAGTCATAAATGTTAACCATTTAAAAATTTTACAGTTGGTCTGAGCCATTTTATTTGGTGCACAGAAATGTTTTTTCTACAATCATGTTAAAATGCCCTATAAACATTAGAAACAAAAACACACTAGAAATGTCAACAAAATATTTTGTCAAATAACATATAACATACAATGTTGAATAGAGGTAAAAGGTTAAGAGTAAAAAGCAGAGTGGTTGTTTTTTGTTTGTTTTCAACCTAGTCAATACATGTAATGCCAATGAAAGACAAACAATCTTTAACCAGTGACAGTATTTAGTCTGCTAAACATTGGTATCACCTGACGATTTCAGCTATGTTTAAAACAATTAAGAAGAATTTTAGCATCTAAAGTCCGAACCACATTGTTAACAACTACCATAAATTATTCTCCTACCTTTAATTACTGTGAGATTTTACCCACATTTTGTCCAGACAGAAATCTTGAAAAAAACATTACAATGACACAGATTCCACATATTTGATGATAACTATATCACCTATATCAGTTTTTCTAAGATCTCCCAGGACAAAAAAGCATGTAGTTTTCCGCCATCTGCCATTTTACTTTTTTCATGGAATACTCTTGTGGAAGCCTCCGAAGTGTTTGACGTAATTAATATGACGTCAGCATGATTGCTTTTATACCATAATGCATGTTATCATATGGCACTGTTAAGATTATGTGATATTCTTTCAACCCTCTTGAAGAGTATTCAATAAAATGGTAAAATGGCACACACTTACATGCTTTTTGTCTGATGCGATTACAGCGAAGTTGAGATAGGTGACATGTTTATCATCTAGTATGTGGAATTTGTGTCATTGTAATTGTTTTTTCACGATTTCGGTCTCAACAAAATGTGAGTAAAGTCTATCAGTAATTAAAAGTAGAAGAATAATTTACAGTAATTGTTAACAATGTGGTTTGGACTTGAACAATTACTTGACACATTACAAACCTTCAATTCAGGTGAAAGAGGCCTTGCCTCTCCCTTTTTCTTTTCTTCTGAAGAATCATCCTGCAAAATATTGACAATAAGAGTTAACAGAAACAAAAATGGAAAATAATATTTATTTAATGACACCTCAGCACATTTTTAATTATGGCTACTTGGTGGCTAACAAATGCTTATTTTAACACTTGGGGGGGAAGAGAGAGAGAGAGAGAGAGAGACAGAGAGAGAGATGTTTTATTTAACGACACACTCAACACATTTTATTTATGGTTATATGGCGTCAGACATATGGTTAAGGACCACAGATTTTGAGAGGAAACCCACTGTCGCCACTACATAGGCTACTCTTTCCGATTAGCAGCAAGGGATCTTTTATTTGCGCTTCCCACAGGCAGGATAGCACAAACCATGGCCTTTGTTGAACCAGTTATGGATCACTGGTTGATGCAAGTGGTTTACACCTACCCATTGAGCCTTGCGACTGGCATCCGAACCCAGTACCTACCAGCCTGTAGACCGATGGCCTAACCACGATGCCACCGAGGCCGGTAGAGATAGACAGAGACAGAGACAGACATAGAAAGAAAGAGTGACAGAGAGAGAGAGAGAGAGAGAGAGAGAGAGAGAGAGAGAGAGAGAGAGAGAGAGAGAGAGAGAGAGAGAGAGAGAGAGAGAGAGAGAGAGAGAGACAGAGAAAAAGGAAGTAACTTGTTGCTGCCACATAGGGTACTACTACCGAAATAAAAAAGCAAGTGATCTTCTATGTGCACTTTTCCATAAACAGGAGAGTACATACCACAACATTTGAGGGTTCTTAGCAAAGATTGACTGGTCATTTAGTTTGAAATATTTATTTCTCAAAAATAGATACATTACAATACAAAATGATATGAATGGTGTAAAATGAAAACTCATTAATAAAAAAAGTCATATGTTTGGATGCAAAAAGAAAGCCTGTGAAGTGTTATTTTAAATGTCTATGATAAAGTTCAGAAATGGTTAGAAAACATTTGTTTTATTTAATGAAACCACAAGAGCACACAGTTTTATTAAATCATTAGATACTGGATGTCAAACATTTGATATTCAGTCTTAGAGGAAAGATGCTTCATTTTTACATTAGCAGAAAGGGATCTTTAATAAGCACTTTCCCACAAACAGGACAGCACACCACACATTACAGCCTTTTATATATTAGTCGTGAAGCATTGGATGGGATGGGGGGAGGGGGCAACCAATCAGAAAATAGGACTACTGAGGATAAAGTTAACTTTGTTTTGTTTAATGACACCACTAGAGCACATTGATTTACTAATCATCAGCTATTGGATGTCAAACATTTTGTAATTTTGACATAGTCTTAGAGAGGAAACCTGCTACAATTTTCCATTAGTAGCAAAGGATCTTTTATATGCAGCATCCCACAGACAGGATAGAACATACTACGGCCTTTGATATACCAGCCGTGGTGCACTGGCTGGCATGAGAAATAGCCCAATGGGCCCACTGACGGGGATCGAGCCTAGACCGACCATGCACTTTTACCACTGGGCTATGTCCCACCCATGACCACTGAGGAGAATTCAATCCCATCATCAAAGCATCCCAGGAGAGCACTCTTCAGACTGATCTAGATCCCACCCCAGTAAAAAAAATGGACAGAAAGAAAGGAATATAATGTTTAATACCTTTTCTTGCATCCATCCCTGGTCTTTCTGTACACCTGGACGTTCTTCTTCAATGGCATCCAGATGTCTTCCTCTACAAACAAACAACAAGATGTGTGAATCATACACATGGACAATTCATAATACAAACACATTTAAAAAAAATTCTTCTATGGGCTCATTCAATAATAGGAGAAAAATTGGAGTGCTTTCTTTTTAAATTATACTTCACCTGACTTCAAACAAAGGCATATTCCCCTAGGAATATTAGTCTGGTCCAAATATCCCACCAGTCAATGGGATTACTTCCAAATCTTCCAATGAGTGAAGTAGAAAAGAAATACATAATACTCTCAGTTGGCTAGAAAGGGTTATGGAATGCACTTGTTGCATTCAAAGTACACGTCAAAAGGCATTATGTTGAATGGCCCTATTCTTTTAGTTTTAGGTTTGAGTAATTATATTAAAGTTTCCAATAAACATGCACACACCTCCTCACTTTGCTCAAGCAAAGTTTATTTTGTTAATACATTTTTCACAGAAACATGTCTTGACAACTGAAGATCAAGGCAAATAAACTAACAAAAATTAAGTTAAGCTGACAAAGGCACAATTATACTAGTTGTTTGCTTTTAACAAACTGGTTTATCAAAACTTTTTTTTAAAGACCTTTTTTAAAATTGACCTCCTCCTGACTAATATACAACAACTCTCACCCTTGTCTGTACTGATTGTGGAGCATAGAAAAGCTGCTCTCTGGATTGGCCAATTCTCGTTCACATGCTCGCAGGAAATCTGCCACCATGCTTTGCTCATATTCCTCTGCCAGATAGAGTGGTGTGCGACCAAAGTTGTCTTCAGCATCCAGCCGTCCATGATTTGCAACCAGCCACTTCACGCAATACGCGTGACCCCTGAAACAAATAAGACACATGCGTAAACTATTAATGTTTTTAAAATAAACACAATGTGCGTCATAAAATATTGACCATGTGTTTTGGGAATTGACTCCTAAGCAGAGCCAAAGAAAAGACGTCCGGATTTGATAGTGAAGAGAAAAAGAAGGAAGTTACAGTCACATGACCGGACCTAGAGGGAATATGCAGTAGAAGAATTAAGGCCATCCCATTGGCTTTTGAGATGTTCAGACCAGACTACTAGACATAGGGGTGAGTGCACTTGTTTGAGGACAGGTAATGTGAAAAGAAACATACTTTTCTGCTCAAAGATGAAATTAGTTTAAAGGAATGAACCCTAGATAATTGACAGTAAAATATTTTCAATTGTTACAGCTATTTTTGGTCATCCTGAATTTTATGTGCAGCAGAAAGGATATACATGTATGCCTCAAAACCTAGGGCGCGTGACTTTTAATATGGAGTATAAATAGCTGTGAAAGACTCATTCTCTGACAGCTAGGTGTAATTAGTTCAAAACACTCTTGTTGCAAGCAACTAACACAACTGAACATGGCATGTAAAAAGGTTTAAAGATTCACTATCTGAATGCAAGATTCATTTGACACATTTTGAATGCAAGATTTCTGAATGCAAGATTCAACTGTTCATGAAATATTCAAATAATGCAATAAGATCAACCCCACAACGTAAAATGGTCTAAAAGACTCACCCTTTTGCAGCGAGATGCAATGCTGTCTGCTTATCAATAGTCTCCTTTATGATTGAAGCCCCCATAGCAGCCAAGACCTGGAAAAAGATAAGTGATTCAGGTGTTATAGGACTGATCATTGGACCAAACATATACATTTACAATAAATCAGGGAACCTTTTTAAAACAATAACTAAATTTATATTAAATAAAAAAATAAGTCTCTGTTTAAAAACACAAAGAAAAAAAGGTCTTGTCAACTAAATCATTAGGAGAAAAATTTAAGAAACAAACAAAACTAATCCTAAAATTTTGTATGAAGTATCTTTTATAAATATTAACCCAAAGAAACTAACAGGAATGACAAACATGTTTTATTTGTTATTTCTAAAATTGGTAAACTGATGCAAGATAATTATTTGCCACCATATCCTATATATGATGCACATTTAACACTGTCCAATATATTCTGTTCTATATTCAATGCTTTCAAATAAATTAAATTGGTTAAGCAATCAATACCAGGAAATGTTGGTCAGAAACTAACCATCATAACATTAACGTGTCCATTCATGGCCGCGATGTGTATCGGAGTGTATCCGGTAGGAGTCTCCACATCCAGGCTAACTCCACTTGTTGTCAGCCACTTGACAGTGTTAATCTGGCCAGTAGATGTCGCCAGGTGCAGGGCTGTCCAGCCATTCTCGTCTTTGGAGCTGAAACATTGAAACATAATCATTCTGTTAAAAGAGAACTGTAACTATCACAGGCCCTAGTCTAGAATTGAAAAAGTATGAGAAGTGACTTCTCCCTTCCCAGAAGAAAGGGGAGAAGTTTGATAAAAATAGGCGAAGTGAACATTTATCGGTACATTTCGTAACATTTCGCCAGTTTCCACGTTTAATCGGAAAAATTCTGAAACAAAGACTACTCGAGGGTATAGACTGGTGCCAAAGTAAAAAAACAGCCAAAAATATTTTATACTGCATAATAGCCAGGGTCAGCAGCTGTAACAGAGAGTATTATGGACTTGAAAACATGTTTAAACTTCATTAACAGAGGACTAGGAAACCAGGTGGGCATAGGAAAATACAAGTTAGTTATTATATACAGTCGAACCTGTCTATGGAGGCCACTCGTGGGACATGAAAAAAGTGGCCGCTATAGAGAGGTGGCCGCCGTATGCAGGTCATATATAAGTCCGAATTTTTAAAAATAATTACACGTATGTTGCAATAGAACTATTAAGGAGCCTAAGGAGCGTGTTGTGCCTATGCCTGAATGAATCCAGCCACCCATTTGACGCTTTGAAACTTGCTATTCCCAAATCTTCGGCAAATTTTAACGCCTTCTCCTTAATCAGTGGACCGCTGACATTTATTCTACGAGCAGTGGCATCTTGGAACCATTTCCAAACCAACATGTTAATATCCTCATTGCCTGTAAGTTTTCTCTGCCTTTTTCTGTCAGAGGGCTGGTTGTTATCATAATCTGCCAACACCTCCGCTTTTCTCTTTAAAATGCCATCAATCTGAGTTCTACCCACCCCGAAATGTTCAGCAATTTTTCTAGCACTCAATTTGTCTTTCTCTGATTTTTTAATGACCTCTACTCTCTGTTCCAACGTTAACACGATCAGCTTACTGGGTTTAGGTGGCATTTTGAAAATAAATATCAGAAATAAACTGCAGCAGTATTTAATTCCTTCTAGAGTTGACACGTTTAACTCCAGTTGTTTTAGGCTAGATACCCTCTTATCAACTGCGTTTAATGACCACCCACGATGACTAGTATATCGCACCGTTAATCCAGATTAAAAACACTTGTTAATTAATGAACACAGCTAAGCGACCGACGACCTTTAAAGGACCGCTGTTTATCAAGCCAATTAGTTATATCAATAAAAACATCTTACGTTTTTTTTTTACGATTGCCGACATTTCTTTATAACTTGCACTAAAAAACAATTGTGGCCGCTATAGCAGGTTCATTTTCGCTTTTTTATGTCAAAAGTGTGGCCGCTGGCCGCGTTGAGCAGGTGGTTGCCATATAGAGGTAAAATATATAGTAAAATTCATTGGGGGGACCTCAGGGTGGCCGCCATGGACTGGTGGCCGCCATATGGAGGTGGCCACGAAGACAGGTTTGACTGTACTCTTCAAAAATAGTAGGGGAACTCTAATAAGAATTTACAATTGCCAAAAATGTAAGGTATATAAGCTGTGGGGAATTGTTATATGATAATATTGAATTAATTGGGCAAACATTATAACTGATAGTTCAGTATTACAGTAGGTTTTATGACCACCAAAGATCTTGAAAGACGATTGGGGTCAGAAGTGAAATTTGAAAGTTGACGGGTTTTTTATCAGTAAAAAAAATCACAAATTCAAAGAATAAAAATGACAAAAAAACAAATAATAACAACTGTATGATCAACAGAATGAAAAAGATTGACAGAAATAATGTCCCACAGTGATTAATGGATCTTCCTGGAAATGGTTAAAATTGAGAATGACACCCCATGCACGTGTATGGGGCAACTGCGTGATGCATGTGCAAACTATGGAATGTGTTTCGGTGTGTTGATAAACAGACCTGAACATTCTTTACTAGGATGTCTGTCGTCAAAACGTATAACCTTAATATTTCAGGTTCCCCTACTTTTTTTGAAAAGTATATAAATGGTTATTTCCACCCTTTTCATGTTTTGATTGATAGTCAACAGTCCCAGGTGCATCAATCAGAATGAATGAAGGAATGTTTAAAGACACCCCAGCACATAAATACGCATCAGCTATTGGGTGTCAAATGAAGGTAAGTACATGAATATGATTATTTACATATAGGTAAAAGGTGAACGATAATGAAACATAATTTTCAAGTTCACTGACAGTATTTGAACCACCAATGTTGTTGGCACACTGGTAATAACCAAACTTACTCCTTCAGCTCTGGGTAGTGTTCCAGCAGTTGTTTAATTCTCTCAAGATTTCCTTTCCTGGCCGCATCGTGAATTGTCTGACCATTGAGAATACTACGTTCCTCTTTTCTCTCCTGTTTGTCATGTTGATGCTTCTCCTTGTTAGCTGCATCAATCCCAGCCTGGTAGAAAAAGATAACAGAATTACACCAAATATTACAAATTCCCGATTCCATGCTTTGTGAAATGTATCAGAAAAACAGTTTGATGTTTCCATTTTTCTTCTGCTTTCAATCAAGATTTGGCCATATTAGATCAATACTCCAGATGTGATGACGAAATGTGACGTCTTCCGGAGGTCGTCGAGAAGTCCCCAGAGTTTGATATTATGGGGTGTGTGATGTTTTCATTAAGAAAACAAACATTGCTGCCACATCATGAAATGCCGCAAATGCTGACAGGTTTTTTTTACCTTGTTAAGGTTACACACCACTATTAATTACTCCATGCAGTTCAATACAATTTCTATGTCAGAATATATTCTGTGAAAAATATTATCTGTCGAAAGGGTCATGTGACTACTAATTTTAGGGAGTGCTCTCAACTGACATGTATAGTGTAAAAAATCAACATAGGTCGACCACAAAATTGTTCAATTAATGGCCTCTATGCGACCATCGCCTCGTGTTGCTGTTACACAAGTGGCACTACACCACTTGCACAGTTGTTATCAGTTAGTACTACATGTAACTAGTTACTTCAAACCAATGGGTTATTTAAATACTACAGAGGTCAACTTACGAGTAATCATCAAAAAAAGATTTCAAAAAGGATATCAGAATTTTGTAGTATATTTTTTTATGAGGAACTATTTCCTAAACCGGACTATATTAAGTTGCTATAGCAAGTAACAACACGACGAATGGTGGTGTGTTGTCTGAAGCAGATTGTGAAATGGTTAGGCTTTAAATGTACTCAATAAAATGATTGAGTAATTTTTTTTAAAATTATACAATGCCAGAAGCTAAACAAATAACAGTAGCCTAAACACAACTGAATCATTGTGGAAATAACACATCAAAGTGGGAAAATCATGACATTAAATGTGCTGACTTAGTGGTGGTTCAACTATAAAGTGCTGGTCAGAACTTAAAGTGTAGGGCCCCATTCCACAAAGCGATCTTAGCGCTAAGATCACCTTAAGAGCATTTTAGGGCTAAGATCACTTCGTGGAACTGGGCCCTGGTCAGAACTTAAAGTACTTGTGAAGCCCAATAAGTAATATCTTAATTTGCTTCATATATTTTTTTTTATCCATTTGCTTGTTTAATAGATCTACGTTAGGGGAGTAATTAATAAAAAAAAAAAATTTTTTCATACTAAGGTTTGTAGTGAATTGGGGATAGAGTTGGATCTTTTGGAACTACAGAACACCTACTATATATATGTAACTCTAATATACTGACCTTGTATCCTGCCAGAAAAGTCTCCTGAACAGGTCTGCCTTCCTCTGCCTGCCCAGAGCTCTCTCCCTCAGCTCTCATCCTTTCTGCATTCTTGTCTGGGTTAATCGACCGGAACGTGAACGTCGGACCCTTCGTTTGGTCGTCGTAGAAAACATCTTTCATATCCTTGCGTCTAGCATCATCGTGTCTTGTAGAATCCTCTCTGGAGTCCTTGTGAGACACCTCCACCACCGCCTCCTCCGAACGACTCTCAGAGTCACTGTCACTTTCACTTTCGCTGCTGCCTGTGTAACTGGAGCCTGACGAATCGTCCGAGTCGTACTTTCGCTGACGAGTCTGCGGGGTTCTCGATTCCGACTGGCTCGTATTTACTCGCATGCTTGTGTTATTCTTCGTGCCTGTTCGCTCAGATTCATCGGATGTTTCATTTTGTGGATCTAATAAATTTTCCTCCGACTTCAAGGCTGTAGATTGAGAAGTTTATTAACAAATCAAACAAACTGCTTTGTAATGTGTAATACATAACTGATATCACGGCTAGCTCTGGCCCACACCAAATTCGCAAATTGCAAATTTCAAAAATTATTGAAAATTTTAATTTGGCAAAATAATTTCATGAAATAAATGATATTTGGTTAGAAAATAACTGGGTTTCTGCCCTTTTTGAAGATTAGTAGATAATTTGGCAAACTTTTCTGCTAACCCAGAGTTGTTTTTTTTTTGTGTTTTTTTATTATTCACAGATTCCCTGGATAATGTTCTAACCATCTTCATACAATTTCAATATATATAATTATAATGAAATGTCAAAATAGTTTCGTAATTTATATATAATAATTTACAGCCACAATTTTAAATTGTCTATTTAATTATCATCAAAGGTGTGTATTATTATCTCAAGACAGAAAATGGTGTACATCTGTTGCATTTTTATGGTTAATGAATGAATATGTAAGAATACCCCAGCGCAAAGAACCCAAAACCCAAAAAACAACCACAGACATCAGAGAATTGAAAATTTGCTAAACCAGTTATGGATTACACAAATCCAGGTAACCAATTTTGTTTTTGTGTCACCCATTATGATCATGTAAATTGTGTCCTAAATGTAAGGCACAAACAAAAAATTGGTGATATAAAACTAGATTTGTGTGAGCAAAAAAAAACTATTGTTCCGAGATTCAAAATTTTATGAGACCTGCATCAGCTATTGGATGATTTTTATATTGCCATGGATTTGTTGATATGCAGAATGGAATAGAATAGATGTTTACGACACCCCAGCATGAAAAATCAGCTATTGGATGTCAAACTGCAAAATGGATTTCATGGTTTTGAAAATAATAGGTTTGTTGTTGAAAAAGTGTACATGGATTCTGAATAAACTAAAGACATTCTAGGATAATTATATTTAACATATTATTTACATAATATTATTTGATATCATATCAGTTCCTATTAAAGAAGCAGCTGTTTGTTTCTGAGTAAATATTTTCAGAGGTAAACTTACCTTCAATAATAGCTCTGTCCCTGTCACACTGTAGCTCTCTGTATGTCCGTCTGTCACCGTCCTGTCCCGACAACCACTGGTCACACGGAAACTCGTGAATCCGTTTAGTTAGCATATCATACACAGACACACCTTCCAAGAACCAAGCATAACCTGCAATAGAAGTTAAAGTGTGCTTTATTTCAACACACACCTACAGCACATTGATTAATAATTAATTATCAGCTATTGATATGGATGTCAAACATTTGGTGATTCCAACAGTCTTCAGAGGAAACCTGCTCCATTTATCCATTAGTAGAATAGGATCTTTTATTATGCATTTTCCTAAAAACAGGACAGCATATACCATGGCTTTTGATATACCAGTTATGGGGTACTGATTGGGACAGAACAAATCCAAAGGGTGCACTGAGGGTGTCTATCCTACAACCTAAGCATCTCAGATGAGTGTTCTACCAAATGATCTAAAGCCCACCCCAACCTGTAATGAATAACACTGGAAGTCAAACAGTATTCACAGCTTTGTTAAGACTAAACATGTTCCCTCTTAATCCACATTTCAACTTTCTGTATCATATGCTGTATTCACATTTATATACTTATTGCTAATCCTTTCTTTTTCTTATTCTTAGAACTACTATTTATAAGTAAAATATGACCATGTATAATGGTAAAAACAATATACCAAGTAATAAATTTTATTTATTCATATAATTAGAAACATCTATAATTTTTGTATTCCAGGGGCCTAATTCACTAAACTGTCGTAACTTTGCGATCTCACAGTGCCATGCTAAAAGACTTGCAAAGAGGATGCTTTGTTGTCTAACAGAGCCAAAGAGACCTTTGTGAATTAGGCCCCAGGTATGAAAGATCTTTTGAAAAGAAATTATTACACAAGTACAGTGAAACCTCTAATAAGTAGACACCTGTTTATAAGACACAACACTTTGTTTTTCAAATAAATTTTCATTATTCAGTACATATTGACATCTATTAAGACTTAAAAGGCCACTGTTTAATCTCCTTGACATACATTGTATATACTAAATATTGATTTGATTGTGCTAACAGTAAGACTTAAAGTTATTATTCACACATTAAATTACACCTTGACTTCTGCATAACACAGACAAACTGTTCCTCAGACATTTACATAAGTCTTTACTTGAATGTTATCTCACTGTTGGAATTATAAAATAAAATAAAATTTCACAAAGGAATAACATAACTTTTCTAACAATGTGCTATCCTCCATAATTTGTGGACAAAATTAAAAATCATATATTAATACTTACTAAGTTCAGTATAGTCATGGCCAATTTTAATCTTCCTTAATTTCCCCACATGATGACAAGCAATATTAAAGAGATCTTCCTGTAAAATGAAGTAAATTGCTTAAGATTTTTAATTTTCAGCAAGCAAAATCATGACATGAAAATATTTAATGCACATAAATGAAAAATATACAATTTTTGTTCACAATCCATGCCTGTAATTAATGATGATGGACAAAGTCAATTCAGACAGCTATATGGATGCAAGCCATATGTCCAGTGAGAAAGCTGCAAGTTTGTTCACAATCCATGCCTGTAATTAATGATGATGGACAAAGTCAATTCAGACAGCTATATGGATGCAAGCCATATGTCCAGTGAGAAAGCTGCAAGTTTGTTCACAATCCATGCCTGTAATTAATGATGATGGACAAAGTCAATTCAGACAGCTATATGGATGCAAGCCATATGTCCAGTGAGAAAGCTGCAAGTTTGTTCACAATCCATGCCTGTAATTAATGATGATGGACAAAGTCAATTCAGACAGCTATATGGATGCAAGCCATATGTCCAGTGAGAAAGCTGCAAGTTTGTTCACAATCCATGCCTGTAATTAATGATGATGGACAAAGTCAATTCAGACAGCTATATGGATGCAAGCCATATGTCCAGTGAGAAAGCTGCAAGTTTGTTTTAACACCACTAGAACACACTGATTTATTAATCATCGGCTATACCAAACATTTGGTAATTCTGACACAGTCTTAGAGAGAAAACATGCAACATTTTTCCATTAGTAGCAAGGGATCTTTTATATGCACCATCCACAGATAGATAGCACATACCATGGCCTTTGATATACCAGTCGTGGTACACTGGCTAGAACCGGAAATAGCCTAATGGGCCACCAACAGGAAAAATCTGCAAGATGTTTGGAGGTATGTGTGTATTGGGAAGAGGGGAAGTATCTATGAGGTAGGCCTAGTTGTAATGAGTGAAAAGACTTGAGTGGAGTCAATGCCTTTTCTGACAGGATGATGGAACTGAAAATTTTGTGAACGAGCAAATATCAACACAAGGAAAACTTTTTTACGATGGGTTGGTGCCTTGACTTTGATACCAGGCTTGGCGCTTATAAAACCTTTTTACGATGGGTTGGTGCCTTGACTTTGATACCAGGCTTGGCGCTTATAAAACTTTTTTACGATGGGTTGGTGCCGGATTTGATACCCAGTTGACTGGGTTGGTGCCTTGACTTTGATACCACGCTTATACGATGGGTTGGTGCCTTGAGGATGGGTTGGTGCCTTGACTTTGACGCTTATAAAACCTTTTTACGATGGGTTGGTGCCTTGACTTTGATACCAGGCTTGGCGCTTATAAAACTTTTTACGAGTGACTTTGATACCAGGCTTCACTTTTTAGACTCTAATAGAGTACGATGGGTTGGTGCCTGAGACACTAATGTCATGACAATGCCATACAAATTGTATGTGTGTGATGTCTTTAGAGATTGAGTATGGACTCTAAAAGTTTTATAAGCATAGGCCCAGGTTTTTGTTTTCTTTGAAAAGGACATTACTTTTGCTAGCCAATAAAACCTTATAAACTATTAAACAAGCAAATGGATAAAAAATAATAATATTAACTTACTTTTCCCTTCTGAAACTTGATTTTGTTTCGTTTTGATTCTTTAAGTACAATCTCTTTGCTGCAACCTTTGTCTCCATACAATATGATCTTGACATCAGCTTTCCCACTGGCCCCGATTCGGTTCCCAGTTCGCACGTAGATTTGGTATTCTGCCACAGGACCACTGCGTACCTCATCTTCTTCCTGCACATCAACAAGGTACAAAATTTACAGTGTACAAACCATGCATCTAATAAAATCATTATTAACAAATATGTATTACAGTTCATAATATTACATATTAATGTATATATGTATATAATAATGGTGTCTCAAATATTACAAATTTAATCTGGGAATACTAATTGTGTTTTTACCATAATGATTTTTAAATTATTATTTGTAGGAACCAAATATACTTATCTGAGATGGAGGCCATCTTTTAAAAAAAACCATGATTTATATACACTTTACAAGCTTTCATTTTCCAAAAGAATAAATAGTAAGGGACCTCCTGTTCCTTTTAAAAAAAAGATGTGGATATGAATTGCCCAAAATATAGGATTAGTGCCTTTAATAAACTCACTGCCTTATACTGCTGATAAACATCTCTATGCCTTTAATAAACTCACTGCCTTATACTGCTGATTAACATCTCTATGCCTATAGTTAACTCACTGGCTTATACTGCTGATAAACATCTCTATGCCTATAGTTAACTCACTGGCTTATACTGCTGATAAACATCTCTATGCCTACAGTTAACTCACTGGCTTATACTGGTGATAAACATCTCTATGCCTATAGTTAACTCACTGGCTTATACTGCTGATAAACCTTCCTATCTGTCTGAGTTCCGATTTCGTCGAGAGTCTGTGTCCCTCCGCCTCCAGTCACTTCGTCATGCACGTCTGTATGTGGCACGTTGATGATCGTTCGACTTCCGTACTTCGGTGACTTCGGTCTCTCCTGAAATCGGGACGGTGCTGTCCTTCCGCGGCTTTTCTGCATGGATGTCCTGGGTCGGCCGGGACTTCTGTCATCGGATGTGTAGGTGGTGTAGGATGTGTGAGTCGTTGCAGTACTCTCCGAGGGTGTCGGCGATCGAGGTCGATAATGCATATTTTTATTTCTGCCAGAAACTTGACGCCTAAAAATATATATATATAAAACACATTTTAAAAATAAGTGATTAAATTTACTCTTTTTTCCCTCTGTAAATTTGCTTTGTGGTTTTTTTTTGGTATATTATGTTTAATATAAAAGAAGAAAAAATGTAAGATGATGAATCAGGGTTCCATAACCCTGACATCAACTATGTTTTGAGGGATAATAAACAAATAAAAATAATAATAAAAAAATAATATAGGAATTTAATCAATGCTGATGGGAATACTAAATAAATTACAATTATAACTATTGTTAATACCATGATATTTTTATATGCTGAATAATATTCACAAAAATGAAAAAACAAAAAGTGGTATCAATCTACATTAACAATACCCTATTTGATGTTTTGGCAGTAAATATTAAAAATATTGTTAGTAAACATAAACATACCAAATGTGACACATATTTTATTTGTAAATTTCCAGAAAATATAATAAATATGGCCCTTTAATCTATAATGTATTGAATTTGTCTGCATACTAACACAAGGATAAAAACATTAAAAGCTGTGACAAAACATGAAGTAACAGTTCATCCTACCTTTCTTTACCAGTACTTTGAGCAAGAAAACTGTCATCATAAGCCTGAAAAGAAAAAAGATAGCTCTGTAGACATGAAGCCAACAGGTCTTAACACCCAACGTTTGAATTTGGCCAAAAAGAAAGAAAGAAAGAAAGTTCTCTTCAACAATGACCAACCAGCGTTGAAAATAAGCATCTGTCCTGACAAGTGAAAATCTGTCCTGACAAGTGAAAATGTACCCCAGTGGTTGTTATACTGGACAAATGAAAATGTTCAATGCAGTTTTATTTTGAACAATCAAAAATATTTTATAGTTGAATAAAACAAATTATTTATTTGGACAAGTGAAAATATTGGCAGACAATAGATTTTTAGATGTACTAGTGAAAAATTCTGCTTATTTCTATTACTGTCTACATGGTTACAGCTGGACAAGAATGAGGCTACAGGGCAATAATTATAATCCTGACCTCCAGCTGGTTAAAGCCCTGGGACAAGAACTTCATTTAACAATACCATCAGAAATACATCTACTGTTAAATCGGCTAAAGCAACCACCTCTTTTAAGAGTTGTTAAATACAGGATGACTGTACCTTTGGTAAGCTGAGGAAAAATTAATTTGAATCCACAGAACATATGGAGGGAAACTACAATATAGCTTAAAGGGACATTCCTGAGTTTGTTGCAAGATGTTATCGACTAACAGAAACTTATTTACGATTATAATTACATAACAAATATATTTTTCGGCATAAAATATTAGTGGCTGTATATTAAACATATTTCTGATCGTTCTGATATTTGTACCAGGTTAAATTTAATTTTATTTCCTAAAATATATATTTTTGTATGTGCAAAATTATTTGAAGACAAAATCCAGTTTGGGCTTCTTACAAATATTAAGATGACCAGAAACACATTGAATATACAGACACTGATTTTCTAAACCAGAAAATAAATTTATCTTACAATGCAGCAAACTCAGGAATGTCCCTTTAAGGTCAGGATTATGGAGCCGTATTACATACTGAATTGGCACAATTTCAGTGGAACTCATGGTAGAGTATAACTTGTTTTTCAAAACCTTAACAAATCATCTGTTCCACCCACCTCGAATGATAAACATGACAAACAGTAAGCCCTACAGTTGCTGATTTTATCTATAGTATACCTTAATTTGATCTTGTTTGACTTTGCGACCATTTATGTCCCAGGTATACTTTGCAGTAGATGGTCGCCCAGCACCCCTTGGACTCTGAAATATTCAGTAACAAAAATATGTAATTTAAGTATTTTACAGTAGTTCCCTGCACCGTTTGGACTCTGAAATATTTTATAGCAATATTCTAGCTTTCAGGGCCGTACCCTCTGGGGGCGGGGCAGGGAGGGCAGTTGCCCCATGAGAATCTCACTTTTTTTTTTACTCTAGAAAATAGCATACACATCTCGGGGTTTAGTATGTATAGTGTTTCATTGTTTATAAAAAGTAGTGCCCCACACCCCAGGATTTTTATCAGGGTATGGCCCTGGCTTTTAGCATCTAAAAGAATTAGCCTAAAACTAAAACTTTATTTTTTGCTGTTACACAACTTTATGTGAGGCATGCTCCAACTCATCTATATTTTTCTGCCAATTTTAAAAAGTTTTTTTCACTGTTTCTTAATATATTGTAATATTATGTAAATACTGTTAAAATCTTGAATATCACCCATTACATCAAATATATTCTGATTTCAAGGATGACCATGTGAATATTCATTCTGCAATGATTTTCTCAAACAACAGTTTAAAGTCACTGTTACAAAATGGTTAATTTGTACTGGATACGGTTAACCAAAATAATTTCATGTTACTCTTGCACATCCGCAGAAATAGTAAACCTACAATCCACTATAATTTTATTCAATGATGGTACAAACCTCGGCTATCTGGATTGTATGTCTAAACAAGGGATTAAAAGCTGGTAGTATTTTTGTCATTGAATACAAATCATTGTCATCAGTTGAAGGCACCCTAGTGCTGGAGCAAATTCTCAAATTCAGGCAAAAACGTTAAGAGATATTCAAACAAAATGTGCAACCGTAGACCTTTTTACCATGTCTTTACATTTGACATCATTCTATCTGCAAAATGAGTTGTAATCCACGTAAAAATGTGTAAGTGATTCAATTTGTAACCCAATATTTCTTTTTGGCAGTAATACTAATATGAATAAATGTTGTTATCCAGATTCAGGCATTTTCTTTTCATTCGGGCAAAAACCAGCCTGCCCCCATACAAAAATGGGAGCCCATACGCCTATAATTAAAGGGATACCTTTTTGCTTTCAATTTTGTGTTTCTTTGTTGCTTAAAAAAGTTACTGTTTAAAATTATTGTAGGCAGGCTAAAAATTGTCATAGATGACCATTTTGCCTATAGATGGCAAAAACATTTCAAAATTTCCATAGGTAACAAATTCTTATGGTCCAGCCCTGATGACATGTGAACCAATAAGTTACGGATTTTACTGATATTTACCTCAAAAGGCTGTGGGGCCCCTGACCGACTGCTGGCTGGTCTCTGTACATGAACATATTCCAGGGTCTCCTACAAAACACAATTAATGGTACGTACAGCAACTACAATAAAAAATAGTCAGTCTCCTACAAAACACAATTATTGGTAAATACAGTAAATAAAATAAAAATAGTCAGCATCTCCTACAAATCATAAAACTATCTGATATCGGTGTCTTCTGAACATAAAACTATCTGATATCGGTGTCTTCTGCACATAAAACTATCTGATATCGGTGTCTTCTGCACATAAAACTATCTGATATCAGTGTCTTCTGAACATAAAACTATCCGATATCAGTGTCTTCTGAACATAAAACTATCCGATATCAGTGTCTTCTGAACATAAAACTATCTGATATCAGTGTCTTCTGAACATAAAACTATCCGATATCAGTGTCTTCTGAACATAAAACTATCCGATATCAGTGTCTTCTGAACATAAAACTATCTGATATCAGTGTCTTCTGAACATAAAACTATCTGATATCAGTGTCTTCTGAACATCCGATATCAGTGTCTTCTGAACATAAAACTATCCGATATCAGTGTCTTCTGAACATAAAACTATCTGATATCAGTGTCTTCTGAACATAAAACTTTTGAACCTTTTAGGCCCATTTTGACTGTCTATTTTCCAAATTAATTTCATCATGCATGAATATATAATTATCATATACATATATAATAAAATATGTGTATTTCTTTTGTGGTTTGGTATGTTATATTTTCATTTCAAAGATTTTAATAAACGTTTCATTAAAACACATGTTTTTTTACTTTCATTTATTTTTATAGCAGGGCTGTAGCTAGCAGGGGGGCAAGGGGGCAGTTGCCCCCCCCCCAAAAAAAAACAATTCGGAAAGCATTATAGAAAGTTAAAGAAAAGGAGTTTTAGACTATTAACTACTCAGTTCCCCCCCCCCCCCCCAAACAAAAAATCCTAGCTACAGCCCTGTATAGTGATATATGTACACAGAAAACATTCTGTATGTATGCCTATATCATACCACAACTATAGGATTCATTTCATTAAAACAAAAAGTTCTAAATCTGACAAATATACAACTTGTTGATGCAATTTAAAATGGCTAACAAAAAATATTATACTGGAACCACAGATCCGTGGACTATAGATCTTTAAAAATGCATAAACGATCAAATGAATTATTCATTCGAATCCATATTCTCACCGTAGCAACGAGTAATTTTGTTGCAGCATTAACAAGTCTCTCAGCCTCCCCGCGGGAAATGTGTGTAGAAGGCACTGTGCGCAGAACAGGCCAACCCGCTTTCAGAGGTCTAAGAAAAAAAACAATAATAAACATTTGTATTCATGATTTAATCTAAAAGAAGTGTTTTATTTAACGACACACTCAGCACATTTTATTTATGGTTATATGGCGTCAGACATATGGTTAAGGACCACACAGATAATGAGAGAGGAAACCCGCTGTTGCCACTTCATGGGCTACTCTTTTCAATTAGCAGCAAGGGATATTTTATATGCACCATCCCACAGACAGGGTAGTACATACCACAGCCTTTGATAGACCAGGTGTGGTGCATTGGCTGAAACAAGAAATAGCTCAATGGACCCACCGATGGAGATTGATCCCAGAACGACTGTGCATTGAGCGAGCTCTGTACCACTGGGCTACGTCCCACCCCCTTGGTTTAATCTAATCCCATTTGAAATTCTATATTTTATATTCATACTGATATACTTTTGTCTTTATGACGTAACTAATACAGTCCTAGTGAAAATGTGCAAAATAATAACTAACATATTAAATTGATCTATTAATTACTGCCTTAAAAACCATCTCTTGGTATATGTCAGAGTTCAAATCATATTTTGAAAAGGGATTATTATAAAATACAATTCACAGATTTTCAAGAACATTTTCACAAATCCATTACAATTATGAAATTGAAATAAACATGAACATCCCTTAACTTTACATGGTGACAAAACCCATTTAGTAGGGGTGCATAAATGGAAAATATTTCACTAGCCCTCTAAACCAGAACCAACTAAAATGTACTAGCCCGCCAGTATTTCTACTCGTCCGCCAGCCCATAGAACAATATATTATTGTTTAACAATATTATAATATACACTTCAAATGATAGATATAAATTTGACAAAAACATTATTAATAACACTTGGTTGGCCAGGTGATCAATATCACATGACAAACAAAATAAAAAAGACCCACCCCCACCTCTTGATTAACAAAACCCAGATCGTTCATCGTACTAGTCATTGTATTGTTTAATTCGTTCGTCAGAATGTTTACTCACATTTGGCAAGTGGGTGAGTACTTTCTGCACCATGTATATATCATAACACAATGAGTGATTATAGACATACATAATTCCATACCAATGAAGATGACAGCATTTTGCAGAAAAGACAAACAATGGCGGAGTGACAATGCCGACAAACTGATTAATCTGCCAGTAATCTTATGAAGGATTTTCTTAATAAAATACATGTATGTAAAAAAAGACTTATATAAAACGAGTATACAGTTAAATCCCGTTGGCTCAAACCCCGTCGGTGCTCGAGAAAGTGTTCGACCCATCGGGTAGTTCGACCGAACCATTCGGTCAACATCGGACATTTCCATAACATCATTTAGAAAGTTGAATTAGATACAAATTGTGTAATACACGTAAATGCACTGAAATCAAATAAATAAATGGCAAATTCTTAATCTGTATTTACATGAATTTATTACTGAACAATTTTAATATTTCAACAATAAAAAACGCAGTACTGTCCACTTTTCAGAAATGTAGTCGTTTTCAAAGTAACGCTTTATGCTGAGGCCCGTTTGTGCACTAATTGTTTGATTGGTATCATGGTTCATCTAACAGTTGCGGTAACACTAGCTGTACTTGAAAGATCATTACCGATAGTCGTTAAGAAACAACATGACAAGTGTGGTGACAAAAGGACTGCATAGCTAGTGTTGCAATTCCCCGATTCATCTATGTCTGCGTCGTGAAATAAAACATTTTTCTTTCTTTCTTTCTATAGTTCATTCCGCCTAAATAATTAATCCAAAGGTTATAATAACCAACTGCGCAAGCGCAGTAATTGTTAGTCCTGTTTGGCGGTTTGCCATAAGGCCAAATAAAAAAAAGAGTTGGTGATCGTCCCCGCCCGTACCTGAAAAATGCACCCGCCCCTGAAATTATTTTATTTTTTAGTTTGTTAAAAACTGTTTAAAATGCGTTGAGATAGCAGCAATTCAACTTTCGTAAGCACCGTAACGGGTTAAACCATCACCAGGTCCATCTGGCGGCCAGTGAAGGAACTATATAACATCCAGGCGCATGCGCTGTTGACTGCTACTCCTGGTCTCCAGGGTTTTATAAGGGTTTTTTTACAGAAAAAACAACAACCCCCCCCCCCCCCGATTTGTGTGATCAAAAGGACGACCACCAACTCTTTTATTTTTTATTTGGCCTAATTGATATTTGATGGATCACCAGTTCGAGGGAAATATAGCTATTAACATAGATGGGACCGACAATTTAGTTCGAGCGAAGGCTTATAGTCGACCCTGGACGTGTTCGACCCTTTAGCAGTTAATATAAGGGTTTACCGAACAAAAAACTTGGGACTTTGTTTTTGGTTCGAGCGTTGCGGTGTGATCGACCCTTCCGAGGTCTCTCCAACAAGATTCTACTGTTTCTATAAAGTCTTTAAAGTTTATCAACAGATGAGTCTAAACAGTTATAATGGGTACAGATTTTAAAAGCAATCCTTACTTCTTTTTCTTTGTTTTCAGAGGCACTCCAAAGCCAGTGAGTTCTGGACGTGTAATGCGACCTTTAGGTGGGCCATAAATGTAATAGCACTCTG
Organism: Gigantopelta aegis; assembly: GCF_016097555.1. NCBI lineage: Eukaryota > Metazoa > Mollusca > Gastropoda > Neomphalida > Peltospiridae > Gigantopelta > Gigantopelta aegis. The sequence goes on from NC_054706.1 coordinate 53,855,542, forward strand.
GTAAGGAACTCTGAAAACAGAAACATCAAAAGTTTGCTTTGCTTAATAATACCACTAGTGCATATTGATTTATAAGTCAACGGCTACTGGATGTCAAATATTATGATAATTCTGATAATTCTGATATAATCTTAAAGGAAACCTGCTACATTCTGTTCATCCCAAACAAGACATCTTTTATATTCACTTTTCCAGACAGGATAGCACATACCACAGCTTTGATGTACCAGTCGAGACAGGAAAAAACTAATCATGTACTGGATTAATGTACCTGCCAGTCTTAAACCAAAAAAGTTAACCATTTACCAAGAATATAAAAATACTCAAGAATATTTATTCTATGTCTAAACACTAACAATAGACCTATAACGTTCAAACTGAACACATAATCAGGACCAAGTATTTCAGTCACAATGGAATTGTGGACAGAATCTTTTATAACCAGAACATACAAATGTGCATGTATCATAATTTACACCGAACACATTTATTGTGATAATAAATTGGTCTAGAAACCTGCATTGTTTTATAAACAGGACAGCAGATACCATGACCTTTGATAAACCTGTCATAGAGAACTGGTTGGGAATGGAAAAACAGGTTGACCAAGAGTGGACAATCCTACGTACTACTGGGCCCGGTAATATAAAGCACTCGTAACACTTAATTTACATCAATAATGTGTGGCATACGTCTGGTGTAAGTGTTACGAGTGCTTTGTGTTACCGGGCCCTGTACCTCAGGTGAACACTCTGTAAACGTAGCTACATCATACCCTTGTTTATGTGCAGAAAATGATAGTAAACACTACAGAACTATTTTATACATGGAGCAAACAAGACACTTAGTAGTAGTACTTTTGAAACAATAAGTAGATTACATTTTATTTACCACTGAAATATAATAAGACATTTACTACCCACTTACACTGACCCTGCATGGTTAAGATTTTAAACACAAGTCAATGCTGAAGTTAGCTGTAGTAACATTATTTACAAGATCATCATCCAGTCATAATTTTTACGTTTCAATTATTCTATAAACATGAAGTGGTCTTCTGATGAATAAATAAGTACACTGCTGTACATAAGTGGTGATAAACCCATAACAACCAGGAGTATTTCTATTAATAGATAATATTCTCATCTTGAACTTGTCTGTCCCTTTGCACTAAGTCTTTAATTTGATTCTAAAAATGCGTGAGATTATTTCGACAGGATGGCCTCGTGTCAGTTTATGAGAATAACAGTAGCTTAGTGATAGAGTACTCACTTGAGATGTGATCATTTGACCTTGGTTGACCCTTTGTGTTTTTTCCTTTAGTAGGCCTACCCTTCTGATGATATGGGTTTATAGGTGTGACATGCAAATTTCATATGCACCACCAGTTGCATATTAGTTTCTAAATGACATTATTTCAGTAAGAGACGTCATTTCAGAAAGACATGTCATCTTCCCAGGTGTAATACCCGTCTTAGCTCTGTGCATTCCCATGTCTTGATAAGTTATGTTGAAAATAATTGTCAATAAACAGACTACCATACTCATTCCCAAGTTTTTATTCAGTGCAATATATACAGTCTTTCAAGGGAGCTCATTTAGTATTGTCTGTTTCCCAGTCAGTTTCTCATAATTGGTACCCTAAAGAACATGACCTGTTCTATAGGAATTATAAAGTGCACAAAATAATCCCTCAATGCAATTTGGTGGATGTCGCAGCACTGTAGTCTATGCGATCTGTCAGTGCAATTTGGTGGGTGTTGCTGCACTGTAGCCTATGTGATCCCTCAATGCAATTTGGTGGATGTAGCGGCAGTGTGTTCTCTCGGTGCTATTAGGTGGGTGAAGCAGCACTGTAGCCTATGTGATTTCTCTGTGCTATTAGGTGGGTGTAGTGATACTGTAGCCTATGTGATCTCTCGGTGCTATTAGGTGGATGTAGTGACACTGTAGCCTATGTGATCTCTCGGTGCTATTAGGTGGGTGTAGCAGCACTGTAGCCTATGTGATCTCTCAGTGCTATTAGGTGGGTGTAGCGGCACTGTAGCCTATGTGATCTCTCGGTGCCATTAGGTGGATGTAGTGAAACTGTAGCCTATGAAAATCAAATTATAGGCGGCCATTAGGTTAACATAAAAGCACTGTAGCCTATGTGTTTATTGGAAGTTCGATGATGGCACAATTGATTCGATAGCCGGTGAAAAATCGTCGGGTATAGGCGGCTATTAATGACAAAAAGTCAACTATTAGGTTTATTGGAAGTGGCACTGTAGCCTATGTGATTGATTGCTATTAGGTGGGTGTAGCAGTCACTGCCGGCCTATTGTGATCTCTGGGTGCTATTAGGTGGGTGTAGTGGCACTGTAGCCTATGTGATCTCTCGTTGCTATTAGGTGGGTGTAGCAGCACTGTAGCCTATGTGATCTCTCGGTGCTATTAGGTGGGTGTAGCGACACTGTAGCCTATGCGATCTCTCGGTGCTATTAGGTGGGTGTAGCGGCACTGTAGCCTATGCGATCTCTCGGTGCTATTAGGTGGGTGTAGCGGCACTGTAGCCTATGTGATCTCTCGGTGCTATTAGGTGGGTGTAGCGGCACTGTAGCCTATGTGATCTCTCAGTGTTATTAGGTGGGTGTAGCCTATGTGTTAGTAGTGGGTTTCATCTCTTACACTCAGACCAATCATCAAAGTAACAAGATATTAGACACTAAATACATGTAATTTAAATGAGTTGTGGTGTCCTTAAACAAATGAATAATTCATTTCCGAAATGTGATACACCTGTTAGCAATGTGGTTTTTTCTTTAACGAAACCACTAGAGCACATCGATCTATTAATCATTGGCTATTGGATGTCAAACATTTGGTAATTTTGACATTTAGTCTTAGAGAGAAAATCTGCTACCGTTTTTTCATTAATAGCAAGGGATCTTTTATGTGCACCATTCGAAAGACAGGATAGCACATACCACAGCCTTTGATATACCAGTCATGGTGCACTGGCTGGAACGAGAAATAGCCCAATGGGCCCACCAACAGGGATCGACCCCAGACCGACCACGCATCAAGCGAGCTCTTTACCACTGGGCTAGTAACGTCCAGCAATGAAGGTATCCTGATGTTAATACAACTCGGCAATAAGACAACAGAGTTTCTGTGAAATCCATTCTGTGCTCATTAAAGGGACATACCCTAGTTTTTAAGCACTAAGGCATATATTTTACTATTATAGCTGATTTTTGATAACTGAAATCATACTTTACTTAGATTTCATGGTTAAGATTATCAATTTCCGTACATTCGAAGTGTTTTTGGTCTTCCTGGTGTTTTTAATATCACAAAATGCATTTATCATATTTTTTTAAAAACGCATGTGCGTCTGAGAAGTAACAGTTATGGAGTCGAGTTTTAGTCTATTTTTAGAGGGTATTTAACCATTTCAATGTCACAGACTCGTATTTAACTCAATTGTACCTTTATCCCAATGTGTTACAGGTTTGTAGATTAAAGAAACTTAGTGTTAAGTTTCACTGGTTGAAACTAGGGTCTGTCCCTTTAAGCAGAATCTTTAAACATACATGTAGTGTTGAAGAAGTAAAATCACATTTCTTCTCAAAATGATGTAAATGGATATACTGTGTTTTGGAAATGAACTCTTCAAATATTCCTTTGATGATTATCCAGCTGTATATTAGAGATAAAATTTTTGTAAACAGTGATCTCCAAATGAATGGGCATCGAGTTAAACAATAACAACTTATCTACAAATGACACAAATATAGACCATTACACTAACGTGCCATATGAAATATATGGAAGGAGTTTGGGAACTGGTTAATTTTCCACAAATAAAAGTGAAGAGAATAACACAATTTCCAAATGAGCTCCATAAATATTTTATGGCACTCATGTGAGTGTACTAATTTATTTATTATACACAAAATTATAATTTACCAAGAAACATTAAGTGTGTTCATACTTCCTATACCATCAATATTGATTACATTTAATGAGCCCAGACATTATTTTGAAGTACCAACATAATATCATGCATAGTAAATTATTATTAGATAGTACAGTGAACCAAACCCTCAGTACACTGCAATTCCCTCAAACATTTTTCTCTGTGCTTTGCTTTTTTAAATATCAGTACAGAACCTCTTTAAACTGGATACCCCTTAAAACTGAAAATAAATTATACTTTGTCCCATGGGTGTCTGGTTTAGAGGGGATTCACAGCACTTTGATCCCTTAATTTTGTCATAAACATAAACCAAATCCAATATCAATGTTGTTGCATTTCTTAACTCTTTTTTTTAAATTTTAATATTTTTGTTCGTAATCATACTGTAATAAAATAATACAATAGATATTTTAGAGAAAAAGATCCAACAGTTAAAAAAACCTAAAAACCTAAATAACATTTGTATATAAAATTATCAATACTAGGCAATAAAAAAAAGTTAAATGGTAAGACTTGAAATTGACAAAGAAGAAATGCCAATTGACATCCAAAACACACAATATGCTTTCAACAACCAACCTCACAAGCAGCCTTTCATCCCAATATTTTTTTAACCTTGTAAGGGTCGAGGTTTTTTTTTTAACTGTCATTTTAGTCCAATGTGTGGCTTTAAACACAGGTTTCAGTATATATTACTTAATTAAGAAATGAACCCATACAAACCAAGTGTTTTCCTTCGACAGCTCTTAGTCATACTCATTTATCAAAGAAATATATGAAAATACACTGTTTGAGCACACCAAACATGACAACACAGAAAACACCAATTTAAATCATGCCACACACACACATACATGTGTTGTAAACTGAGGTGCCAGTCTGATCTAACTGTGATAACTACATTTACATGGCCATGCAGCTGCTAAACGAAGCCTAGTTAGTTTAATTTGCTTGCCAAACACTTTACACTTCTACTATTTTTATAGGGCTACAACAAAGAGCAGTGTGAGTAGCAGAGACTTTGTGTATTGACATCTTAAGATGTATTTATCATTTAATATATACATGTAGTCACAAAATATTTACACTGCCATTGCAAATAGCTCATTTGTTCATGTATAACACAAACCTAGCCAGCCACCTATCTACATGTATATCAGATAGTAATGACTGCAATGTGTAGTATATATATATATATATATATATATATATATATATATATATATATATACACAGTATATAATTGTAATTTTTCAAATTTCTAATTTAATAGTTTAAATTTTTTTTGGTAATAAAAACAAAGCTTGAAGCATTTCACATCTACATCATATATTACAAAGGAGAAAAACAATTCTGATCATTGCATGTATATGTCATAAACACCAAAACTTATCTGTCAGAATTTGTCTTTGTCAGCATTGATGTATTTCAAACACTGAACAGAACTGCTATGCTAGTAACCACCAAGAAAATGAATATGACAATATAAAATGACCACTATAGCATGCTGTGACAAATATATGTTAAAAAAAAATATGTGAAAGGAAATTCAATAACTGCAATAAATTTGAATAATTCAGTCAAGTAAATTACACAAATTTGTGTAATCTGTCAAGTTTGAGGATTTAACAGAGAACATACAGATGTCAAGGTTTTTTTTTAAGGGGAGTGGGGTAGGGCATAGTAAGTGTCCTCTTCAGTTTATCAGTTCACAAATAACACAAATTAGAATACCAAAGCAAATTGGAGAGACACCAAAGCAAAAGTAGTTGTAAGCTTGTTTGGTTAATAAAAATCAAGATACAAAACTTTCAAATTGTTTTGTCAAACTGTCAATTCTTTCACATTTTATAAAAAAAATAATCATAATTAAGGATACATCTACAAAATGGCTTTTTTCTAGACATCAATAACATCTGATTTTCGGGGTACAATGACAAGAAAAGCAACTATGGCACTTGGCAATTGGTGACGTGCTAAATTTCTAACCCTCAATTTGTCATTGCAATTAATTAATTAGAAAGAGAGTAATCTGTATGTGAATGAAATGATCATTTGCAGATCATTTTTCAGCCCGAAAATAAAACAAAACTTTTGACTATTGTGTGACATAAAACACTGGTGAACTGTTATATAGCACTGCAACTATTTACAGCGTTATTTATGTGGGTACTACTGCGTGCAAAAAAATACAACAACAAAATTAATTCAACCCAAATCACAGAAGATGGACTAATTCACCTCCGTGTAGTAAATTACTCAATATTAGCTTATTTTAACTACATTCAAAATCAAAACATAATGTATTATTTTACTGACTACTAGTGGTAGCTTATTTTGTCATTAAAAATCACCACTTAATGTATATTGTATTATTTTGCTGAATATTAGCTTATTTTGACAACATTCAAAATTCCCAACGTAATGTATTATTTTGCTGAACATCAGCTTATTTTGCCATCATTCAAAATCACAATGTAAAGTATTTTTTACTGAATACTACATGTAGTATTAGCTTATTTTGACAACATTCAAAATCACAACTTAATGTATTATTTTGCTGAATATTAGCTTATTCTGACATTCAAAAGCACAATGTAACATATTATTATGCTTAATATTAGTTTACCGTATTTTGACAACATTCAAAATCACAACTGGTGCAGCAGAAACACCTTCTGAAATGCTTCACATCTCTGGCATAGCTTTTTTGCTTCTTTATATTTTCATTCATAATCATATAATTATCCAATTAAAGTTTAGGCATGCTGTCCTGGACAAACACCTCAGTTATCTCGGTGGTTTTGTCAGACAGGAGTTATTAGTGGTTTGTTAGCAAGAAGGTTGTCTAGTGGCCTTACACCCAGGCATCAAAATTAGTCAAGAATGGCCGTTTAGGCCACCTGATGTCAAGAAAGTCAAGAACGTTAGTTCGTTCTCCACAAAATGAGGACAAGACATAGCTCAGTGATAAAGCATCCACCTGATATGTGGTCAGTCTAGGATCGATCTCCATTGGTGGGCCCATTAGGCTATTTTTTGTTCTAGCCAGTGCACCCCAACTGGTATATCAAAGGCTGTGGTATGTATTATCCTGTCTGTGGGATGGTGCATATAAAAGATACATTGCTACTAATGGAGTGGCGACAGTGGGTTTCCTCTCTCATTATCTACTAATGGAAAAATGTAGTGGTTTTTCCCTCTAAGACTGTCAAAATTACCAAATGTTTGACATTCAGTAGCCAATGATTAATAAATCAATGTGCTCTAGTGGTGTCATTAGACAAAACTTTTTCTCCACAAAATATTTTGAACAAAAACACACCATCTAAATTTTGATCAATTGTGTGTTGCTTAAAAATAACTTACACTCTCTAATATCATCATGTTTCTGAATGAATGATAATGGGAATTGAAAAGTTGTCCATGCAACTTCTAAGGGGTGGGATGTAGCTCAGTGGTACAGCGCTCGCTTGCTGTGTGGTCGGTCTGGGATCGATCCCCGCCGGTGGCATAATGCTTATTTCAATGTCTGCTTTACACCTGTGCAATGAGCCATGAACATTAACTCTCGTATGGAGCCAGTATCGGAAAGTGAAGTCAGAACCTACCAGACTAAACATCAACAGCTAAAAACACCATACCACTGAGGCTGAAATGTCGCAGTACATTCAAATAACTTTCATCCAAAATTGAAAGCAGTATAAAAATACACTAATATTTCATAACAAAATTTCAGCAACCATGTACCAATGCAATGAATGATATTGGGCAATTCCGTGGTATTCGTTTTGTTGCAGATGGGACATTCAGAGACCCCTGATATTTTTACTGGAATTTATGGTACAAAATTTCTATTAGACATACATATATGGTACATTATGGGTACTGCACTCAGTATCATATCTCTGATGTATTAATTAATGACTTTCATGAACAAAAATAAGTAATAAATTAAAAAAAAAAAAAAAAAAAATCAGAAAAAAATTGCAACAGTATTAACAATTTAATGTTCTGCAAAAGAACAGACCACCAGCTGTGATGTGGGTTGAAAGGTTTTGCACATTTAACTACCTTAAAATTTAATGGACTTTTAGAACTACATTTAGAAGAGCTTCTGGATTTTTTACACCTTGGTTTTTCTTCTAACACTGGCGGGAGCTCAGGCGCAGTCAGCTGTACAATGTCAACACGACAATGGTGTTATTATATAATAATGAATGATATATTAGTAATAAATAAAGACATGCACACGATATAACTTACCTGGTAATGTATTATATACCAGAAAAACAAAAACTCATCACAGCTATATGTACATGTATAATCAACTGTTAGAAAGTACAGTACTTTACACATGGTGCTACCAGTATATAAACTACAGTACTTTACACATAGTGCTACCAGTATGTAAAACATGAAACTACAGTACTTTACACATGGTGCTACCAGTATATAAACTACAGTACTTTACACATGGTGCTACCAGTATGTGAACTACAGCACTTTACACATGGTGCTACCAGTATGTAAACTACAGCACTTTACACATGGTGCTACCAGTATGTAAACTACAGCACTTTACACATGGTGCTACCAGTATGTAAAACATGAAACTACAGTACTTTACACATGGTGCTACCAGTATATAAACTACAGTACTTTACACATGGTGCTACCAGTATGTAAACTACAGCACTTTACACATGGTGCTACCAGTATGTAAACTACAGCACTTTACACATGGTGCTACCAGTATGATAAAATGTTATGAAACTACAGCACTTTACACATGGTGCTACCAGTATGCATAAAATGTTATGAAACTACAGCACTTTACACATGGTGCTACCAGTATGCATAAACTGTTCTGAAACTACAGCACTTTACACATGGTGCTACCAGTATGCATAAACTGTTCTGAAACTACAGCACTTTACACATGGTGCGACCAGTATGCATAAAATGTTATGAAACTACAGTACTTTACACATGGTGCTACCAGTATATAAAACATGAAACTACAGTACTTTACATATGGTGCTAACAGTATGTAAACTATAGTACCTTACACATGGTGCTACCAGTATATAAAACAGGAAACTATAGTACTTTACACATGGAGCTTATAAAACTTTTAGAGTCTAGACTCGAGACTCATCTGAGACAGTAATGTCATGACAATGCCATACAAATTGCATTTGAGATTGAGTCTGCACATGGACTCTAAAAGTTTTATAAGCACAGGTCATACATAGTGCACTATGCATATAATTGTAATAAACAACAAACTAAAATGGAAATGCTACATTTTAACAGACACATATGATTAGGCATAAAAACAAACAAGCTGAATAGACTAAAATTAATATTCCTTGGGGGAAAAAACCCCAACTTAATATACATATATTACAAATTAATCTAGGGATCATGCTTTCATTTGCATATGAACAGACGGGAATGAAAAAATATAACAACCAATATTTGAAAAATCAATCAACATACCAGAAAGTGATGCTTGGCCATGTTCTTTTCCAGTTTATGTTTGACATATCGTTCCCGTGGTGCTGCCGACATTGGTCTCTAGAAAAGCATACGTGTATGAGATATATTAATTGCAGAAGAGTCCATAAACACTGATCGTATGTCTGCAGATGATATAATAGTGACGGGAATTGGTTGGAATTTCATCATCGATCAGCAGTTATAATTGATTGGCACTAAACATGTGATAGCGATAGTTGTAGTCAAGTGTGAAGTCGTTTTACAAGTCAGTGGTGTTATTATAGGCTTAAATTGGATTGGTCAAGGTTAGTTTTATGGCAACACTTTTTATGCTTCGAAACTTAGGATTTTCTAGGAGAAATGTCCTCTTGCATGGGCAGGTGAAACAAGAGACCTGATCAAATACCAGGAGTCTCCTGTGGAAGCTGGGAAGGTTAACAAATTTAGTAATTAATCATCACATTATTATAAATCAAGACAAAAGGACTGTTTAACAAAACACACTTTACAAACTGATTAATCATTTTGCTTGAAATACATATATTTACAGATTCCCCCAATATGAAAAAATCAGTTACATATGTATATACACATGTATAATTCTAATATTCTCTTTATAAATTTTTTTATTCCTAATACATGTATAAGATATTGACGTCACCGAAACATACAAGAGTAATGATCTCTTTATCATATAATTTCAAGCTTAATTAACATGTTTTTGTAAACTATATTCGCAACTTTAATTCCAGTCAGCCATTACTCTACATGTATATTTAAATGTCGTAAGAATATGTAAAGCAGCAGTGTGTTTTTTAATGAAAATAATGTTAAACTTGAATGACATCATTTGGGATATCCTTACATAAAAATAAACTAGTGCTTAACATTTTTGTTTTCTTAATGCTGGACACCTTTCTGTGTAAAGTTGCTATTAAAAAGTGTTTGTTTGATGACTATGAATGCATATGTCAGTTATGGAGTGTCACTGTAGTACATTTGTTTAAATGCCAAATGTCAATAAATGTAGTGCCATGACCTCTATTAATTTACATCTAATTTGCAAAATTGTCAAATTCCGAAAGTATGTGATCTGAAAACTATCATTTACTTTGATTACACTGGATATACTAAATATTATATGGTAAATGTAACCATAGTATTACCACTTGGGGTTGTTGTTCGGGTACACCTGTGGAGACATCTAATACTTTTTCTCACTGATCTAGGGAATAAGAAAGCGCTGACCAAATCAATAAGATTTGTTTTTCAATTACTAGCATAATATGGACTTTTACATGCACTTTTCCATACTGCACAGACAGCAATGTCCATATGACCTTTATAAATTTTGTCCTCAATGAACGGTTCAGAAGCACTGAATGGAACACCTTAATCTTTATTCTTAAAGTATTGGTCACACAACATATTGCACTTCACATGATCAAATAACACATTGTCTGATTTCAAGAACTTCGACCATGTATAAATTTTGAATTGGTTCAATGAACAAATACAACAAAATAGTTGAGAACTTTGCTGTAGGGTCTGTTCAACAATTATGTTATGCCAAATTTGACATTTTTACATCCTGACCCCAAGTAATGTTTTGTAATGTTAGGTCACCTCTTCTAAAAGTACACAATGATCATCAGTACTCTCATTTTCATGTCATAATAATTTTATTCGGCCAATATTATTAAATTTTCTTTTTGTGTGGTTTGGTGATAAATACTAAATAGAAAATCATTTGTTAAATAACACAATAGCAATGACTAGGTGCCTTTTACTTCATAAATAAAAATGAGACAATTGTTTTGCAAACGTTATGTAATTCTTGACAAACACCTTTCTCCCTGCCCCATAAAAGTTCATAATGCATTAAATGACAATTACGTAATTGTTGAATGGCCCCTTACAATCTGACATTGCAAAATATTACAATTGCGTTAAAAGATGTTTTCTGTCATATTGCATATACTGGAATATATACCTACAGTGACATGGGAACGGCCATGTTACCAAAAAAACTAGGACTGGGGACGTTGGATCAGGGCACCATCCCTATACCAAAGACTGTGTGTCATGGATATACACCATATATATGTCCTCGCCTCTAATACAAAATACTACATATACCCAGGGCTTCTAGAATTTTTATAAAATCTACTAGCCATGGGATCAGTGAATTTTTTAACTTACTAGCAACGATTAAAAATTAACTAGCCTTACTTCACTTTAAGTTGATAAATGTTTACAAAATAATAGTAATAGTCAGATATGTCACCTAAACAGTGAGATAGAGCTTGAAAAAACTAACATTGGGGGTTGGGGTGGTGCCAGGATATTCACATTTACAAAACAGACTTAACTGCAACATTTGACCAAAAAAATTCACTAGCCGTCGGGCATGGCAATATTAGTTATTTACTAGCAAAACATTGAATGTCACTAGCCACGGGAGTGGGGCTACCATAATCTAGATGCCCTGTATACCACTACATATTACTACATGTAATTATGTCCCAATTCCATTGAATATTAGTAAATTAAAAATATCTGTTATATCACCAATACAATTAATTTTATATTTATACTAAATATTACACATGTTCCTATGGAAAAACAATTAATCCTTCAACTTTGAAACAACACATTAATTTTTACTTTACCGTACATTTCACCTTTGACACGTACCAGCCAAATATATGGATAAAACGTTCGATTATACGGATTGCATGCAAGCCACCAATAGGTTCTCTGCCAGGCACTGGCGCTAATGTCACTGTACAGGTAATAGTGGTCGGTTCGCTCTCCAAGAAACGGTTCGTTCTCCATGTACACGTGTGGCATAAACATGGCAGCCATTAATTGTCTACCAACCTTTTTAATTACCTACAGTACCACAGTTCCGTCACAATTCCAATGATCAACTTTAGTAAATTTATAATTTTTTTCCTTTTTTTTTTAAAAATCCAGATTAATCTAGGTTTCACCTATTTGTTTGTGGAGACTTTCTTCAAGACAGATATTAAAAATGATACTAGAATTTAATTTCTGGCGAAATGTTCACAAGGTAATATAACGGTACAGAGTTAATAGGGTAAACAACAAACACCCAGCTTACTAGTTATTTTTCACCCTGTAATCAGATAATCTCCAACCTGGCAAACACCCAGGATACGGTTGAACAATGCTTAGTTCTACATGCAACTGTAAGCTTACAGATATATAGAGCCTAACCAACCCTATACTTAGATGAAATAATTGTTAAAAAATTCTGAAAAAAATAAACTCCTTTCCCAATTCTGTCAATTACAAAGCCCATACATACAATACATACATTTATGTGTACAATAATTTATATTTTTATACAAAGAGCAGCCAGTATAAGAAAAATTATAGATATAATGCACAGATTTAGCTTAAAGAATGACCCAGACAAGATCATATTAATATACACAGCATATATAGGTAATATAACACACAGCATGCGGTTAATATGTATAATATCTCACAAGCATAATAGTCAAACAAAACAAATTTAAATAATAATTGTTACTTTCAAAAGAATATTAAATTTATGAACTTAAAACTGTTTTAAAAACAAAAGAACTGCAATATTCCTGTTATTCAAAACATTCATTTGTATAATATAAATGCAAATTTTACCTAGTATTTTAAGTTTCAACAATATTTTATCAGCAAATCAAATTTGGGATTGGCCAACATTGGCCTAGTATTTTTAACATTAATTAGAGGTATGTGTAATATGTACAAGTGGTGAAATATTGATTATATAATAACAAGATCCTATGTAATTCAATAAAACTAATTGTACCATTTCACATCCAAATATTTTGTTTCTTAAATCAAATTTAATGAATATACTTTACAGTGATTTCAGAGAGAGAGAGAGAGAGAGAGAGAGAGAGAGAGAGAGAGAGAGAGAGAGAGAGAGAGAGAGAGAGAGAGAGAGAGAGAGAGAGAGTGATAATTAGGGAGAGAAAAAAACTGAGAGAGAGAGAGAGAGAGAGAGAGAGAGAGAGAGAGAGACTTACTGTACACCTCACAGCCATTACAATTTAATGTTACAACAATTTAATTTAAAAAAATTAAAAATAAATAAAAACAGATTAATTATGCCAGATACCATAGTGACTACAACAGATTAAAAATGCTTACAAATTTTTCATGACAAAAATATTTCTTGACTGTTTATATACTTTAACTATTATAAATATAACACAATCTATACATTAATATCCATAAATAACAAAGAATAACTGTTGACCAATTTCCCATTAATCAAACAAACCACAAAACGGCAGAATTGGAAAAAAAATCCTCAGACAAACAAAATAAACGGTGCATGCGCAATCCCAGTCGATCTCATAAATTGGCCACAGAACCACTGCGTGGTCAGTGGGAGTTCTGAACCTTCGAATTATCCCTTGACCTCTTATTACATGCATGATATAATTCTGCAAAACGCAATGGTAATTAGATTGCCTGACTACTACATGTAGTTCTAGCCTAGCAAAGAAAGGGAAAAGGCAGTAAGAGGTAGGGATTATTTTTATTTTAAAGTTATTTTAAGATCATTTGTAATGAAACATCTGCTTGCCAAGAAAAAAAAGGAGCTAAATATTTAACAAATAAGCGGCTATAAAATGAAATTTAAAAAACAAAGCATTAGGCCATTCTTACAAAAGTGTTTTAGTTTGCTGTACTGTAACCCAGTATTTTATTGGTGGATAAGTCCCAGTGCTTATAAAACATTTAGAGCCAAGATGACTGACATCATTAGATAATGAATGAATGTTTAATGACATCCCAGAACAAAAATACATTTCAAGAGCTGTGCAAAGTATAACTATCACAGGTAAGTATATTAAAGGGACATTCCTGAGTTTGCTGCAATTTTAAAGATGTTATCGACTAACATAGACTTTTTATTGACTGCAATTACATATTAAATATATTTTTCTGCATAAAATATTAGTGGCTGTATATTAAACATGTTTCTGATCGTTCTAATATTTGTACTAGGTTAAATTTCATTTTATTTCCTAAAAAATATTTTTTAAGTAATTCGAAATTATTTGAAAACAAAATCCAGTTTGGGCTTCTTACAAATATTAAGACGACCAGAAACACAATGAATATACAGACACTGATATTCTAAACAAGAAAATATATTTAATATGTAAGTTTAATCATAGAAATATTTTATTAGTCGGAAACATTTTACAATGCAGCAAACTCAGGAATGCCCTTTAAAATTTTTAACAAAAATTTCAAAATACATGTAAGTTGAAATCATCTTTCAAATATATTATTTCTCGTCAATTCAAAATGATTACTCTCCACCGAAATGTGCTGATCAATCCATTAGTGATGTCATTTGAGAAATGAGTCTGGATTCTACAGTTTTATAAGCATGATTTTCTTTTAGTCAGTATTTAATTGTATTACCCCAGAGATCAGTCATAATGTTTTACTGATATAACATATTTTGTTATTGAACAATTTAGTGCTTATTAAATGATTGTCAGTACCAAGTTGTCAAATTTGGCAAACATACAAAATATGATCATGTTTCAAGAGTGTTAACATTTAGGATTATCTTTAGTTTTAAAAATATATGTTTAGCAGAATAAAAACAAGTAGTTGTAGTATTACAGAAACAATTAAATTTAAAGTGGCCAGTTTACATAGTTTTAATAATTGTGCAACAAACAAACAAAAATCTGAAGAAAAACAAATTGGGGTAATAAACAAAAACAAATGAACTCAATACCATTTATGTCAAGGAAATAAACTTCACTGAAAAAGTAATATTTAACTCGTAACTTGTTTATAACCTTTTATTATCCAAATAGTTCATGATATTCATGATAAAAAAGGAAATCAAGCAATTACAAATCATGACTGATAAAGATTAAGTCTGGGTTATATGTACAGCAAACAACATTTGATAAAGTATGGCCAGGCCCTACACAATATAATTTAATTCAAATTGATTACTTACATACCAATATATCACATGTATTTAATGCATATTACATATATATATATATATATATATAGTAGTCGTTTTCGAGTTGAAAGACGCTATTTTATAGAGTGCTTAACGATATATATATATATATATATATATATATATATATATATATATATATATATATATATATATATATATATATATACATACACACACACACATAGCGAAATAAAAGAATGAGTTGAGGATATGTCCAGTATGAATAGCGATACCATGTGTTAGTCACTTGATTTACTTACTGTCCGCATTTGTGTGATTCTAACTCGCACGTCGGGCTCACTGAAATAATGTTTCAGTGGGCGGTCATGAAGACCACACTGGAGGGTGGGTCGCTAAAAACAGTCACAGGAAAGACATTTTATTACATTTCGTATTTCTAGTTTGCATATGTATATCCAGATAATTCATGTACAAAGAAGAGACATGTATAGTTATTATAGTATGAAGATGCATGACAATTAAGCTGAAACCATTTTAAAACACAGTCACACGCCATACTAAACACACAGAGTCACACACCATACTAAACACACACAGTCACACACCATACCAAACACACAGATCTATACACACCATACCACACACAGTCACAACCATACCAAACACACACTATACCACACACTGTCACAACCATACCACACACACACACTCTATACCACAAACACAATCACACACTATTCCAAACACACAGTCACACAGTCGCACATATGCACACACCATACTACACACATATTCCAGTGTAAAAAGTATCCACCTTAAGTATAATATTTAATTTTGCAAGAAGTCAATTCAACATGCTGAAAAAGGTTATTACAGTTCTTAATTTGCCGGAATCATTATTAACAAAAATGTTCATAGTGACAGAAGATTTCAGATGAGATGGAAATGATGAAGAATACTGGAGTCTAGCATGTTGGGTAATTAAACCTTCTGAGTAAAAAACTAATTATTGTCATTAAAATGCTTTAGGTACCAGATAAAGTCTAGAAAGACTGAGTCTGTAGGATCTTGTCTTGGGTGGGGGGGATGTGATTTTCTGCATACTCTTTAAAACTTTGAAATAAGATTTTAAGACCATTATAGAACAAGACAACAATGTCAGTACTGTTTCAAACCACTGAAATGTCCACCATTTTGAATTTCAAAATGATCTCCAGGTAAGGTGTAGAACTGTGTGTGTGTATGTTTAAAACCACTGAAATGTCCACTATCTTGAATTTCAAAATGGCCTCCAGGTCAAATATATGCTAATCCTGCTATTCCTGTAGAATAACAAACATTGCAAACCGTTTGCTAAATCTATGGACTTACTGCTTTTCTTTGAGGCCTGTCAAGTACTAGCTTGTTAGATCCTGATATGTCAAATCCATCTTCAAGTCTTTTCACTTCAAAATAATATTTCCTGAAAATAACAAAACACATAAATCAAGTAATACCAAGGATATTTAAGTAATGGAATCAATTAAATCAGATTTTATGAATATATAATTACAAAATACAATTTAATCTATTCTGATTGACCGACATCGAAGAAAAACTTAATGTTATCCTTCGATAAACCACAAAAAATGACGTCATTATGCCAGCTGGGATGTCATTACATAAAACAAGTGATGGAAAGGATGTTAGGAGCTGATGAATGTGTATTTTAACTAAATATGGTATGATCAGGTGCTTGTGCATACATTTTAGAAGGGGGGGAGGGGGTGCTAAACTGTGGCTATAGCAAAGTTTATTATGGAAAAAGTATTGGTAAAAAAAATCATTACTTGATCAAGGGGAGGGTCAACCACCAAAACCCACCCTCTGCACATGCTCCTGTGTGTAATAAGAACTGTGTCATTTTTAATGAATTTATCGACTGTCACAAATTGCATTTAATTGTATAGTGTAGTGAAAAGATTTTAAACTAAAAAACCTAAACAAATTATTTCATTATGTCAAATGGGATGTGATTATGTGAAACAGATCATGGGAATAACCTTATGGAACAGGTTTTTTAATTATATGTAGTTTTAACTAAATAACTTCTGCTATTTGTAATTGTTTGTCATTTTGTTGTGAATTTATCGATGTATAACAGTCACAAAATGTGTATAAAATCGCATTGCTATGTGATTTTATACAATTTGTGATTGTTGATATATATCAATACATCATATTGCAGATAAAAAGACAAAACACATATATTAAACTTTGAAACATGATTATTTTATGGTAAACTTTACATTATTTGTTAACCTGGATTAAAACAGGAGTCAGACTTATTCCTCAGAAATAGTAATATTTACATGCTACATGGGTTTTACATATACTGTGGGTATGTAATCAATGATTACCATGCCAAATGGATACCTGAATTAGAAAGCAAATCATGCCAATAGATGACAAACCTGGATAAATCGGATCGTAGTCTGAACGGCCCATGTACTAAACGGCCTTAACAATAATTGGTCAAAACGGCCCTTAAAAAGTCAAAATGGCCAAAGTGAAAAAGTCATAACGGCCCTTGAAAAAAGTCAAGACGGCCTTAGATATAATACTTTAAAAATGTATTTCATCTACACAAGTGTCAAGAAAGATAACTGTGCAAAGACAGTTTTCGCATTCATTGAAGAATGAACGTTGGTTTTATTTAGATCACGTGATAGCGTTTTAACCAATCCAGACGCCTATT
This sequence comes from Gigantopelta aegis, assembly GCF_016097555.1. Taxonomy (NCBI): domain Eukaryota; kingdom Metazoa; phylum Mollusca; class Gastropoda; order Neomphalida; family Peltospiridae; genus Gigantopelta; species Gigantopelta aegis. The sequence continues at coordinate 53,873,755 of NC_054706.1, forward strand.
ACAAAACATAATTATAAAATGGCATTATATGCAGATAATATAGTGTTATTGAGCTTATAATGAACGTATAATGAGCTGTTGTGTGTGTGTATATTATTTTTATTATCGTATGCAAATGATATTGTGTTAGTTAGAAAATTTGAAGTGCCCCGGAAAATAAAAATTGTTTAGCAGGTGAATACAATGCATTTATTGGTTTTTAGTGGGTAACGTAATATCTTGCTCAAAATCAAAATCAAAGGGACCGACACCAAAGCGTGGTACAATAATTATTAAATTAATTGGGGATAGGCACGTAGTGGCCACTAAGAACTTATTTAGGCGATAAACACTCGCTCGGAGGGTCTATAGGGTCCACTGCCCCGTTTTTTTCTTTTATTTATTAAAATAACTTGTGGGACGGGCATGCTACGACACACACACCCCCGGCGAGCAATGCCACTTGGAACTCGCCCGGCGATATGCTCGTCCGGGGGGGGGGGGGGGAGAGGGGGATGTCTTTTCAAATACAAGGTCAATTGGTGGTCTTAATTATATTAGTAAATTGGGGGACAGGCCCGTTGTGGCCCCCGGGTGAGCAGCGCCACTAGGAACTCGTTCAGACGATACGCACTCATCCGGAAATCCTAGATGGTCCACTAACCCTCCACCCCTTTCTGTGATTGAATTCAGTGTTGTTAAATAAAATGTTAATTGATGGTCTTAATTACAATAGTATATTGCGTTGTGTAGGCTAATAAATTGTTACCAGTGATTCTGTTGTTTTGGTTGTTTTTATATATATTTTTATATATGCTATGTTGATTACTAATTATTACTAATGGGAATTAATTTAACGTGATAGTACCTATTGGCCGTTCTGACAATTTTTTTTGGCCGTTTTGACTTTTTCTTTGGCCGTTTTGACCACTTTCTTTGGCCGTTTTAACTTTTTTCTTTGGCCGTTTTGACTTACATGTTCAGGGCCGTTTCATCATGGGGCCATTTTTACTGCATACCAATAAATCCATTGCCTCTAGGCTTTCTTGTCATTTTAAAATGATATCAGAGATTTTTTCCAGAGGATAAAATGTTTGGAGCTTACTAAAATGCACCCTGAAAATAAATTATGCACAGTGTGCAGGCATAGATCAAGGTACCGTATATCTTCGCCTGTAAGTCGATCTCGGCTATAAGTCGAGTCCCTAATTTCAAGCCCTGAAAACGTATTTTTTTATTGACCCGTTTATAAGTCGACCCATGAAAAACAACTTATAAATATTGAAGTATTTCTTATTTTCAGCACATGAGAACAATAATGTACAATATCTGAACAAAAGAAAATTATTTTACAAACTTTGTTTTTCACGTTTTGTATATCGCAACATTCCAATCAAACTACATAGCACCAAAATGAAATATTCCCTTAGTAGAGAGTGAAAGCTGTTTGACACCCAAAAATTATTTTATAACTTAGGGGGTCGACTTATAAGAGGGTAAAAAAAATTCACCCAAACATATTACCGTTTTGGGGATTATTTTATAAGTTTTATTGTTCAAGTATGCAGTGAACTGCAGAGATCAGTCTATTTTAAGGGAAAGCTCAGTAATATTCATGAAGTTAATCACCGATAAAACATTGTTTGAACAACCATTAATGCCAGTGACCAGATTTCAAAATAAACTCAGGCAACAGGTAGTTAGTATTGTTTACATTTTTGCTATTAGTGATGACTGTTATTTTAACTAAGTGGACTGTTGTCTTGGCATGTGAGTGAGATCGCATGCCTTTTCGCATAACCAAAACCGTTATAATGCCCCCAAAAAATAGGTTATAAAAAATAAATGTGCCAAATTAACATATTTGAGTATAAATACAGGGCATACTTCAACAATAAAACTTGTAAAATAATATTTTTGGGTGAATTTTTTTTACCCTCTTATAAGTCGACCCCCTAAGTTATAAAATAATTTTTGGGTAAAAAAACAATTTGACTTATAGGCGAAGATATACGGTAGGTAAAGGCACCTGATATGATAACAGGTGTTGGAATAGGCATTTCTTCTTCTTTTTTTGTGCCCTTCAGAGGTTAAAAATTTGTTTAAATTACCTTATTTAACGATACATTCAAGACATTTTAATTATGATTAAATTATGACTTTGGGCATATGGTTAAGGACCACACAGATAATGAGAGAGGAATCTTCCTATTACTCTCCATGGGCTATTCTTTTCAATGAACAGCATTGAATCTCTTATATGCACCATCCACAGATAGGATAATACATACCATGGCCTTTGTGGAGCACTGGCTGGAACAAGAAATAATCCAATGATCTTTGCAAAGAGTTGGTGACATGCAATCCCTACAATGAATTGCCTATGGCGGTCGGTCTAGGATCAATCTCTGTCGATGGACCCACTGGGCTATTTGTTATTCCAGCCACTGCACCATGACCGGTATAACAAAGGCCATGGTATGTGCTATCCTGTCTGTGAAATGGTTCACATAAAACATCCCTTGCTACTAATGGAAAAATGTAGTGAGTTTCCTCTCTAAGACTATATGTCAGAATTGCCAAATGTTTGACATCCAATAGCCGATGATTAATAAATTAATGTAGTCTAGTGGTGTCGATAAACAAAACAAACTAACATATCACAGACTTTGATATATCAGGATTATCATTCTCAATTATGAGGGGACAAAAAATAAAATGGGTTCATTTACCCACTATACTTCAGATCACTCCTTTACCACTTAGCTATATTGGTTACTAATGCAAAATATTAACAGTTTCAACAAGCATTCTCAAAGTACTGTTAAAGTAACACATGTTCTCTACAGGGAACCACAAATCTCCTAAGGGGCGGGATTTAGCTCAGTTGCTTGAGTGCTCGCTTGAGGTGCTTGCATCGCAGGATCGAACCACCTTTATGGATCCATCTACCTGATTGGGTTTTTTCTCGTTCCAACCAGTGCACCACAACTGGATAAAGGCTGTGTTATATGTTTTCCTGTCTGTGGGAAAGTGCATATAAAAGATCTCTTTCTGCATTAATAAAAAGTGTTGCAGGTTTCCTCTGATGAGTCAGAATTACCAAATGTTTGACATCTAATAGCTGATGATTAATTAATCGATGTGCTCCAGTGGTGTCGTTAAACAAAACAAACTTAAAAACAAATCTCCTAAGTTCAAGGGCCATAACTGCCATAACATGGTTAAATTCAATTTTTGACAGAGTTATGACCCTTGAATAAATCCCCATGAAAGTCAAACTTGATCTGACCAAATTGCTGTCAAAAATGGGTAAAACCATGCAAAAAATTACAAACAGTTCTTATAATTTTTAACTAAATAGAAGTTAATAAGTTTTGAAAAAAAAATTTCAGTTTTCAACGTCCTTTCCATGACCTGTTTTACATGATGAACAACAAAAAAATTCTTATCTCAAAAGATCTGGCAACAAGATTCAGTGGAAAAGTTCAGACAGATATATTTTTCATCTCTCTGTGTACATAATCACAGGGCTCGAACTTAATGACAGCAATGATGGCAATTGCCGTCGTTGAGATATAAATTGCCGTAGGTCGGGAGCATCACCGATGGCACAACAGTGCTGTCGATAAAGCTCCTTAACAGTGATAAAATTTTCACACCTGGTGTACATTAGCTGCCAGTATATAATATTAGTACATTTAAAATATGTCTACATACAGCAAATTAAACCTTTCAGTCTTATTATAATTTATTTGCTGCAAAAGTCTTCTGTTTTTTCAGTTGCCATGGGCAGGCTTTAAATTGCTGTCGGTGGTCCATTTCACTCATGGCAATTTTGTTTTTAAATTAAATTGCCGTGGGAGACAAATTCTTAAGTTCGAGCCCTGTAATCAGCAGGGGTTGATGCAGGATTTTTCTAGGGAGGGGTGCAATATGTAAAAGGAGAATCTACTATATTCAGGCTGTAAACACATTACAGTACTGTCCTAAGTGATGCAGTGGTTAAGACATCAGACTTAAGATAGGTCCTAGTTTCGCATCCCGGTACAGGCTCCCACCCAGAGCCAGTTTAATGATTTGTTAGGTAGGTGCAAGAGGCTTGCGGTGAACTTGTATGGAAAACTTACTCGTATGGGGAAAATGCAGTGAACTCGTATGGAAATCCACAAGTGAACTTGTATGGAAGACTTACTTGTATGGGAAAAAAAAAAAATTAAGTGTGTTTTATTTAACGACGCCACTAGAGCACATTGATTTTTTTATCTTATCATCGGCTATTGGACGTCAAACATATGGTCATTCTGACAGTTTTTTAGAGGAAACCCGATGTTGACACATAGGCTACTCTTTTACGACAGGCAGCAAGGGATCTTTTATTTGCGCTTCCCACAGGCAGGATAGCACAAACCATGGAATTTGTTGAACCAGTTATGGATCACTGGTCGGTGCAAGTGGTTTACACCTACCCATTGAGCCTTGCGGAGCACTCACTCAGGGTTTGGAGTCGGTATCTGGATTAAAAATCCCATGCCTCGACTGGGATCTGAACCCAGTACCTACCAGCCTGTAGACCGATGGCTTAACCACGACGCCACCAAGACCGGTCGTATGAGGAAAAAATGCAGTGAACTTGTATGGAAATTACAAACTGATATATCTAATACTGTAAAGCAACTTGTGTGTAGTTTTTATGACATCAGAATATGTTCTAGATCAAATACATATATTACTTTCAATGTTACCTATAATGATAGCTATTCACATGTTGACAGAATGTGTTATACATACATACATTTATATATTTTATATGAAGGTATATTATCCATACTATACCATACCATACCGGTGACATTGGATGCTTGTTACAGAATAAATTAAACATGATTAATTGAACATACTTGTGTCGTTGTTTTCTATTGATTTGGAATTACACATACTGACATAGTTAAGGTGTGTGTCCAAGACAGTGTGCTTGAACCTTAATTGTATTATGAGCACGGAAATAAAAATATATTTATTAATTCAAAAGTAAACTATCATGCATCATCTATATATGGCAATCTTTACCAAAAACACCAAACTAACCATGATATTGTCACCCCATTAAAAAATGTGGGTTTTTTTTTTTTTTTTTTCACAAACACTGGATACTTTGACCCTGGCACCTTCTCCCTGATCTTTTACTTTAACTCAAATCCACACAGTCAAAATGGAAAGATTTCCTCCTACATAACAAATGTTTAAAAATGTAATGTAAATTAAAAAGAGCACTCTAGACTCCACTATTTTTAACGAGTCAAAAACATATCGAAAATGTCACTGGAAACTAACAGTTATTCACAACATTATTATTGTCAATTACATAGTAATAAACTGAACGAGAATGAATACACAGCACACTGAAACGAGCCGGTGAATACAGCAAATACACACTGATAGTGTAATAAACTCAGATTACTTACAAATTCTTGGCAACAGTCTTGATAACATCGTCCGATGACATTACGATTCACAGTATATTCACAGAAACAACCATTCAAATAGTATGTCCTATTTTATTATAAACGTTATAAAATTACATCCACTTCATGCTTCGACTGGCAGAACAAGACCCACTTACAAAAAATGTAAACAACATAATATTACACCTTGCGCACGACAAATAGATCCCAGAACTATTGCAGAGTAATGCATGAATCAAGGCGTATATGGCATATCATCTGTATCGGTTATACTGTATAATATATTAAAACATAGTCAACCTGGTTAAAACTATTATTTATACTAATTGAAACATTCATAAGTGAGAGTTCTGTTTATTTGGTTTCTATGACGGAACTTTTTATTTTCAACAGTTCCGGTTGAATGGGAGATAACATTGTTATTAACTCATATGACAATTCTGCCGGAACCGTAGAAAACAACCTAGAATTAAAACACTCGGTTGAAAGGGAAAGTTTAATACCTACCACAGGATTTTTTTTTTTGGGGGGGGGGGGGGTCACACTTATAGGTAAATGAGGTATCGAAATATTAAAATTGAAATTGAAAGATTGTGTTATGTTAAAAATATATACATACAGAGACCTGTATATAAATAAAGATTTTTTAAATGCTGGCTTAATAACCGCCCCCCACCCCACCCCCAACTGTGCCCCCATTCCAGATGCTGTTCATGTGGCTTGCACTAACTATTAAAACATTATAAACATAGTAATGTTTGTTTGTTTGTTGCTGTTTCAAAATATATGAACATTAATTTTTTTAAATTTGTTTGTGTGTAATAAAATTATACATACAGGATTCTTTTAATACATAAATCTATAAATATTATACACGATATAAAAAGGCCATAATTTGGGATTAAAAAACTCGTAAATATGTAGCTGTATGTGTATCAATGTGTGTGTGTGTGTGTGTGTGTGTGTGTGTATTTGTGTGTGTGTGTGTGTGTGTGTGTGTATGTGTCAATGTGTGCGTATTTGCGTGTGTTCGTGAGTGTGTGTGCTTTATGTATGCCTCAGTGAGTGCGCGCACGTGTTTGTGTCTGTCAAGTCTAATATACACACACTAAGAACCATTCATATAGGAAGTTTTCAGTAATATTTATTATTTCAGACATCTCGCCTTTGCCGTTGGCCAAGATCGATTTACCTTATATTTGCGGTGTTCCCAAAATAAAGAGGAAATACCGAAGAGACAACAAACTAATGGCGGAAATTGCAGAGCTCCAAAAATAAAGAGGAATTATTATCCAAGGGACAACCAACTGATGGCGGAAATTGTGGATTAAACGATCTGTCAAATCTCTCAACTGAGATTTTGTCAGCACCATGGATGATCTTGCAGAGATCAAGCTGGATATTGACAGAAAACTAGAAAGGGTTAACTGCAATTTTTTTTTCTTCTCCCTACTGTAAACTGTACACAGTACTGTGTCTGTGCGGGTGGTGATTGGCAGCACATGAGAATTCGTCCCCTCCCCTACATCACGGCCCATGCCACATGCCCCACCCAAGCAGTTTTGGAACGATTTCTTGCCTGAGCAAAGATTTTGCCCTTTCTGCCCCAATAAAATTGAGGAATTGTGGCTAAACTGTACAGCATACACAACAAATATGAAATAACTGATAGGGATGAGATTCAGCTCAGTGGTTTGAGTGCTTGGCTGAGATGCTTGAATCACAGGATCGAACTACCTCAATTGTTCCAAATCAATTTTTTTTTTTCCTTGTTCCAACCAATGCACCACAACTGGTCAAAGGCTGTAGTATGTGGGAAAATGCAAATATACAACTGTATCTGGTGATTCGGCGCACTTGGTATTTTGCTCAAGTATGCTTAGGAAGTTGTCAAGTTGTCGGTGTTTTTAACAAATTAAAGTTAAAAAGGGGGGCGGGGGAGAAGTTTGGTTACCATATTGTTGTGTGTTGGTAGACTTGTGAAAAGACATACTCCTTATTTTGGTTACAAAAAAGTGCAAAAAGTAAATACGAAATTCAAGCAGACTAGTCTTTCAACTGAACTGAAAATGATATCGGTCTGACATTCACGGACAGTTCCAGTTTTGCTGAACCGATCAGTTTTAATATTATTTTTAATAAAGATTTCAAGATATACAAAAAACAATAAAGATGTTTGTAAAGTGACCCCCTAATGTCGGATACATTTTTTTTTTCCATCTTCATCGAATGAATCGATCGCTGTGATAAAATATTATCGCCAGGTGATAAAAAGTAGTTTCGTTTTTGTAAAGGCGGTATATATATTATTTGGCACTCAAGATAAATGATTTTAATGATAAACACTACCACTTCCGTTGTTTTGATAAGCGTTCATATCCCCCCAAAATTAAAAGTTTACAATATTTTATAAAGAAATGCTGAATAAACAGAATGACAAAAATGACAGAAAGTAAAAATCATCAGTTACAACCAATTGTACATCTGCAACGGAGGACAAAATATCAGACGATAGTTAGTGGAAACAAAAGACAGAATGACCGTTCTGGTGAATCACGTGACAAATTTGGCGCCAAATAAGTGAGTTGTTTTTTTCAATCGGAGATTGCCGAATCCGTAAAAATATTTTCATTTCTCAATTAAAATATAACTTTTATTGTGTCTATTAAACATACAAATGGATACAGATATGGGACAAAATAGAGGCTGTTAAAAATACTGTTAAATAACGTTACGTTAACTGTCGTAAATGTTTCGTCAATTGCTTTGTCGTACACAACACAGATTGTTTTCTTTGATGTTCAGTGTGCAGACTGATCGTTGTTGTTTTTTGTGTGGAAAAAAAGTGTGCATTTGGAAATAGCGAAGATAAGTGCTGCAAAATAAAGAGGGGCACACAAAAATAAAGGAGGGCGGAGAACGTGAAAGGAGGGTGGCAAAATGGAATAGCAGGGCGGGGCGCCCTTTTTAAATAGAGCAGCGAGAACACTGAATTATATCACCGGACATGCAAATCGTTTTAGATACAAGGGGGTGCCTATATTTATGCACCATTTTAAAATGTTTATTTATTACAGACATAAAACAATTTGTAGTGTATTTCAAATTATACACTTCTTCATTGGTGAGAGACACATTAAAAAAAATATTTCAGTGTTCACATAGAAAATGGTCCTTGAATGCTTAGGTGCGCCGATACACTGAACAGCACTGTAAAAGATCTCTTTCTGCTAATGGAAAAATGTAGCAGGTTTCCTTTGATGACTACAAGTCATAATTACCAAGTGTTTGACTTCCAGTAGCCGATGATTAATTAATCAGTGTGCTCTAGTGGTGTCATTAAACTAAACAAACAAACAGTAACTGATATTGCTAAAATAACAGATATGAAATTAAAGTTTAAATTTATAAAATGACAAACTTAATATAAGTGTTGTATGGGGTATTATTCAGCATAATACATTTAGTTAACAGTTTAGAAATGGCAAAATATACTATAGATTTAATGTTTTTAAACACCAGCCAATGTAATGAATGTGTCACTGAAAGTTAACTAATACATTTATTTTTTCAGGAAGAGAACAATCTCTTTATGCTGAGAGAATCTCTCAAAAAGAGTTCCACTAATACACAGAACATGCTTGGAATTTTGACCAGTTTTGAAAGTCGCCTGCAGAGGCTGGAAGATACAATTGTTCCTGTGTATAAAGAAACAGAAAACCTTAGAAGAAGACAAGAAAGTATCCTTAAAACATTCTGGTGTCATTGGAACATACATGTATACATGTACAGTGAAACCTGTGTAGACTGATCCCTGAACTAACCGGAATTCTATCAAAACCAGCCAAGTTTCATGGTCCAGAAATGTCTAAATTATAAATTGCGTCCCTCTAGTCACTGGAACATACATACATGTACAGTCTGTCCTGGGTCAAGTCTCTGGCTATCCAGAGACGGCCCAGGATGGACATGCCTGAAACCTTAGTGGTATAGGGGCATGTTAAAAAGTTTCAAGTCAAGAAATGTACAGTGAAACCTGTATAGACTGAACACTGAACAATTTCAACAAACAGGAATCCTGTCAAAACTGGCCCAGTTTCATGGTCCCAAATTTTCTAAATTATAAATCACGATCCTTTAAAAACCAGATCCTGTCTAAATCTGATAAATATTAGGTCCACAGCATGATCCAGTTTAGACAGGTTTCACTGTGCAGGACCGTAGCTAGGATTTTTTGTTTGGGGGTGCAACTGAGTAATTAATAGTCTAAAACTCCTTAAATGGTTAAGAAGAGAATTTTCTTTAAGTTTCTATAATGCTTTACAGATTTTTTTCTGTTGCCCCCCCCCCCCCCCCCCCTGCTAGCTACAGCCCAGCTGTGCATGTATGTAACTGTATGTGAAGATCCTTATACCAGCTTGAACACCATGTCTTTGATAACTGTATTTATATGAAACTTGCTTAAACTTTGAAATTTGCCATATGAATTAAAATGGTATTAAATAGTTGATGTATGTGTAATGTACATTATATAATATTGGATAATATGGGCCATTTCATGATAAAGATTTGAACCAGCTCATGAATTTGGACTTTTTCATTCCCCTTCAATAAAAATATCTCTAAAACATTTTTGTCATTTATATACAGTTTATTGAACCTTTTGTAAGATGCATATTATGTTCGATTTAAATAATATTTTATTGTATCATGCCAATTATAATCGGATTGGTCAACAGTCATAGCCTGATAAATATTCCTCATGCACACAGCTAATCTTTATGTAAAGGGAGCAGGTCATCATAGCTATGCTTTACTAGTCTCTTGGGAGTCTATATATTGTAAAAAAAGATATATAGAAAAGATGGACTAATATGTTATATATAAGATACCCATATTGTTAATATCACTTGACTGTGTTGAGATATTGACAAGACTCTACAGACGATGGATGTGGTGCTGGGATACTACCATGTTGCGAAGGATGTGGAAGAGGTCATCAAAGAAGGGTGGGTATAGGAATGATTTCATTATGCATGGGAATTGGGTCAGTGATTTTGATTTTTTTTTTTTAACTTTGGCAACAAACTCCAAGAATTTAGTTTTCAGTGTTAATTTATTGAATTTTTCTTAATATTTGAAGAAAACAAAACACCTATTTGTAAACTAACTGATTGTTAATGTGGAATGAGTTATTTACAAAAACAAAAACCACTCCAAAAAAACTTTTTAATTTGTGGACCCATGGTCTAAAAACTATTAATTTCTCAAGCCTGTTTTTAACTTTTTGTAAATCTACAATTAAATATGCTTGTTAAATTCCCCTTGACTATTCAGTCACTCTGAGCACTTTTCTTAGTACTTTAATTATTTTGGTTTCTGTGTCTGATTTTGTTACTTAATAGTCCAGTATAACTATAATTTGAAATATTAATACTGTCGTATTGATTTGCACAACAAATCGTTTTTGAAAAATGTAGACCTACATGTACATTTTCTAAGATTTAACATACAGAATATGTAAAAGATATTTTTTATTTTAAATTTGAATAATTTCATTTAGACCTGCATCCTGTGATCTGGATATTTACATTTCATACATGGACAAACTACTGAAGGCCATAAGATATTTCACATCTACCAACCCGGCCGGGAATGAAATAGAGGAATTGGTAAGTTTTAGTTATACTGTTATAATATATACTGAACTCCATAGAAAACGCACCACCCAATTTTCAGTTGTTATTGCAAAAGCATGTGTGTTTGGGGTAATTTATTGCCTGTCGGAATACATCCAGTTATACAAAATCAGTTAAATGTATTATTTTTTCTTCTTGTATCCTTTTCACAACTACAAATCTGACTGGTGCATTTTCAATGGAGTTCAGTATACATACTTTACTACATACCTATTCAATCTTACTATAGTGATAAAGACAATTTCAAACCATGTGATAAATTTATCTTGTATCTGGACCGGACCTTTTAAGTGGGGAATTCCCTTTTTATTTTTACAGTAGTTAATGCCTTCTTGTTACATATGCCATATATGATTTACAAATTATGTCACATGGTATTTGAAACATAACACAAGATTGCTGCAGAGTATGATTCTTAATGTTAAGTAAATCCATAAAAGGAGTATTGATTATAGATTTAAGAAAGTGTAGTTATGACATTAAATTAAAAAACATTTTTGTACAGAATAACAGGTACATGTATGTAATAAATATAGAACTTTTATTTTAATAAAAAAAATTACATTTATTATACAGATATTACAGAACTTCACATATGTTGCTTCCTATTTACTGGATGTATTTATTTTGCACAAATACATATCACTTGACCGCTGTGCAATAAATAGGAAGAGAAAACAACATGTGAAGTTCTGTATATGTATAGCTCAATGATAGAATGCTCTCCTGAGGTATGAAGGATTGCAGGATCTATTGTCCCCATTCTATCTTTTTAAATAGCCATAAGTTAAATTGTACTCAGTTGTCGTTAAATACAGATTTCTGTATTTAAACTGAATTTTTAAGACTACAAAACACAGTGAATATATTTATGTCAAGTGACTAAAATCACTAGTCATTATAAAGTTAAGATTTAACCAAAGTGTTTATTGTGTTAATTTAATTAATTTCAGAACCATATCTTTGATGATGGAAAATGTGCACTTCAGCTTGAGTTTCGTTCTCTTCTCAATCGTCATGGACGACCAGTGCCTCCTATAGTCATCATGGATCAGTTACAGATGGATGACGGTAAGATATAATATGACAACAACAATATGCAGGGTTCATATGCAGAGCTAGCTCTGGGTGAGAAGAAAAGTTTGCCAAATTATCTATTAAATAAATGTCAATTATTACATGTAATTTTTACCAAATTAAAATAAAATTAACCAGTTGCTTTTAAAATTCTCAATTGGTGAATTTGGCAAGTGACAGAGTCAGCTCTGGTATGGGTAATTTTTATGACCCTTAAAGTTGTGGGATTTATAAAATGTAATTTTGATTTTTATACAGATTCATTTACATTAAGAGCACTTGGATGGACAAAACTGTGATCATACATTTGTTGTATTTAAACTTATGTCTTAAAAACCTACATTATTTTCAGAAATACCCCCTGCTGGTTTGGAAACCGATTCATTTATAATGGAGCACTTCTCAGAAAAAGTGGTCTCCCAGTTGCGCTACATATCTCGGTGGCTGGTTGCTAACGGCACTTCAGCTGAATTTTGTAAATCCTACCACACATCAAGGATGGCAATACTGACTCGATCTCTTCAAGGGTTAGTTTACTGTAAATCTCAATTAACTATTAGTGATCTTAAAATTTAGCGAAAACCAAATCAGTAACATATTAGCGACATAAAACTTTAGTGAGGTTGCCATATCAGAAACAAACAAAAACCCAATAAGCTTAAATTGATAATCATGTCAAATATGAGCCTTCTGTGTTGAAAAGATGCATACCTGGACCACCAAAGGTTTAACAAATGAAAAACATCTAATTTTAAAATTAATATTAAAAATAACATGATTATTCCTGCTAACTGGGGGCAGCCATTTTGTTTTTGTTTTTTTGTTGCCTCCGATACTTCAGCTTGGAAGGGAAGTGACGTTGCCACCTGTATTGAGTAAACTACTCCTGTATGCAGTGTAAACAAACGAAGTAATTTAAGGCACGGCGCTTTGTTTTGATCAGCATGAATTGTAAAACAACATAAATGCCCAGGTAGTATAATAAACTATTTAACTAAACATATTTCAAAATGCATTAATAGAATGAAATGGGGTTACAGTATTTTTTCCTCTGCAAAAATCCAAAAATATTTGTTGTTTGCATTACAAGCGTCTTAACCAGTATACAAACTGAATAATTTCTGTTTATGTGAATTTCCCTGTCCTGGGTTATGTATTCTGGTTATTCATTTGTTGCAGGTTGAAAGAACACCTGAAAACATCGAGTGCAAGTAGTGGCAGTAAAAACTTCCAGGGATCCGCGTCGCCAGCTCTGGTAAATATAGTAATAAACAAAACGATGATAGAATACTTGTATACATATGGTGTGAATGAATGAATGAATGAATGAATGAATGAATGAATGTTTAACGACACCCCAGCACGAAAAATACATCGGCTATTGGGTGTCAAACTATGGTAATGCAAATAAATAAAGTGATGATCAACATCAATATAAAAATTCAAAAACAGTGTAAAGAACTGTGCAAAAACACAAATATCACAGAATTTTACGGATACTGAATATTACTCAAAACTTCAATTTTGTGCTGTATTGGCCATTCTCAAAGAGAATGTTACACCCCTGCACCACGGTGAGGTTACAGCACACGCAGGGGACATGTGGTGTGATATGTCATAAGATTGATATCTTTTTCACTGGGCCACAACCACAACAGCTTAATTACATGCATATGATATGAGTAGGGATGGGTATTGCCCACATTTTCGTATTGCGATTTATTGCGATACAGGAACCTGAATTGCGATACATACCACGATATATTGCGAAGACTAAGTCTTAAGTATTAGAATTTATAAAGTGCTCTAATATCATGTATCTAATATCATGTACATTTTGTATAACTTGAAGGCATACTGTCACATATTTAAGGACCTTATTATTTGTCTAAAAATTATATTAATTTTTACAGACCAAATCTAGCTATTGCATCACTTTAACTACACCATGATGGCATGAAATCCATGTCAACCTTCTCAGCAATGTTAGTTTTTGAATTATGGACCATTGCCATAATTAAATTATTTTTACAAAATATCATTAATAAGTGGAGTATGGTGGTTACGTAGATGGTTGAATAAAGTACATTTAGGGACAAATCAAATATATATATTTTTAAGTAATACTTTGTTAGGCCATGTAATAGGTCAGTGGTCTGTGACAATATGCCTTTAATAACATGATGCACCAGTTAATCAAAATTTGTTCCGAACAAGAGAAGCTATTGTTTCCTTTCTTAAACTGGTAGTTTTTATTTGAAAATATAATACGTGTGATTAACACATTTACCAAATATATATCAGCGCAACATGTCGGATGTGCTATAAACATATTGTGATACGCATTGTTCAAACTTCATATTGCGATATACTGGTTATACTGCGCATATCTAGATATGAGTATATCACATACAGGTACATCTTGCTGCTATATTAGCTTAGGTGGTCATCAACTGGTTTCTTCTTTATTTGTTTAAAACCAAATATTTGTTCAAATAGCTAATAGCTGCTGATTGAGGCATATTCAAATAAGGCAGAAGACCTAGAGGTGAGAGAGTAGAATTGAGCATTTTTTCAAAGCAAAGCCTGAGTTTGTTACATTCACTGAATTTACTTTTTTGCTTAGATCCAATTACGGTGCAAGCATGTTGTCCTGGGAACTCACCTAGCCTATCATGTTGTTTAAGATGACAAATATGAGGATCACAAAATTATTAATAACATTTCTTTGATGGTTATCAGGGTTCCAGCTGGAAAATTTTCATTAATAGCCAAAGTTATAGCCAAATGTTTTCTTTTATAGCCACGATATAAATTTTATAGCCAAAAGAGCGGATTGAAAATTTTAATATTTATATTTGTGTAATTTATTCTCAAATTCATGTGGTGTATTTGTCCTAGTGAGCAATACATTTGTGATTCTTTTCAGGTTTTCTTGAACTGCTTTTTAAATGGCCCATTCAGATTGTTAACAAACTATAATTATGAAATAAAAACAACCCGAGGTAAAAGTGTATATGTTTAAATTTTATTTGTGTCAGAAGTCTGTGGTCGGGATGTTTTAATATCTTCGTACGATCAACAAGCCTATCGCCGATAGTATGGCTATCGGTGGTCGAAATGTCAACCAGGTACATGCCGTCATAATTATCTTTAGTTTCATCCTCAGTAGTGGAGGCGCAAGTTTCAGTTGATTCGTTGATGTCGGTGTCAGCTATGTGGACTTCCCAAACGGGTAGAAGCATATCTGTTATTTGTACCTGAGATTTCAAATTGCGATCCCGTTTATACTTGGTTGGTCGCGGCATTGTGTTGTAATCACTGGCGGTCCCGCAATGCTTAGCGTCACCACGTGATAACTGTGATTAAAGATCGCATTTGAATGAGCGTTTGATTTACTAGAACAATGTTTTAAAATTAAACCTAAACAATGATACAAAATGCAAATTATCTTGGTAGATAAAACATAAGAATATATTTCGGTGTGAAACTTAAATACAAAATTGTGGACCCGCATATCTGGCGTTTTAATAGGTTATACCGAGCTTACGCAAACTGAAATAAATATATTCATACGAATGAAGTACTCGATCGAACAGAGCCCTGTATGTGGATTTTATTCGTGAGGAATCGTTAACGATTTGATTGGTTCACGATTCACTGCATCCACATTTTATTTTATTAAGGGCAAGGGTTTCGCGCGTATATTTTCTTTGGAATGGCGGCGACATTAAATATATATATATATATTAGGAAAATAAGATAATCCGAATTTCGGGAAACATTGGTTGAACAAAATAAATTGCCATTTTGTATCGCCTGATTGACCAGATTCACTGCATCCACATTTTATTTTATTAAGGGCAAGGGTTTCGCGCGTATATTTTCTTTGGAATGGCGGCGACATTAAATATATATATATATATTAGGAAAATAAGATAATCCGAATTTCGGGAAACATTGGTTGAAAAAAATAAATCGCCATTTTGTATCGCCTGATTGACCAGATTATAGCCAAATTTGTGATAATTCGCCAATTGGCGACAATGACGAACGGCAGCTGGAACCCTGGTTATGATTTTTTTTTTTTTTATAAATCTTCCAAACTGAAAGGTGATAATGTTGTTCCATAATAATATTTTCAGGGTATTAACATGCGACCAACGAAAGAAAATCCTGTCCGAAAGAGCATGAAAAAAATTGGGTATGTTTTCCCGGAAATAAAGAATATGATGAAGCAGCCACAGTTGTCTGATGTTAATTAATAGATTGTAAATGTTTGGATGTCCTATTTCTATAAATCTCAATAATGCAATACTTTCAAAGGGGAAGTATCAAAGTTGTATAATGACCAAAATATTTATTCATTTTTGTCTTTATGCTTACTGTGCGTCATTAAATAAAACATTTCCTTATGGTTATGGTTGGGGTGTCATTAAACATTCATTCATTCATTCATTCATTCATTTTTGACTCGCCTTTATGAAGTAAAGCGGCTTCAGCAGTGTCAACGTTTTGCATTTAGATAATTTTTCATAAACTATAAGTCCTGGGTCTGTGAAACATGGTTTATAGTTACACTTATGGACGTTCATCACAGTACACCGGAAACGTTTAGGTGAGATATTTAATTTCTCAGAATTTTTGTTCTTGTCAAATGTACACTGCAGATTATCCATTGAATTACATGTCCACATAAAATTTTACATTAACTAGTAATTTCATTTAGTAATTTTTATAAATTTATATTATTAAAATCTAATTAGGATTAATTTGTGATGTTACAGTTTGAATTTAAATTGCATCTCCATATTCACATACAGCTAGGTGCTATTTTAATGGATGCGCAGTGAAGGTATTCTCGTTACATTGTTTGGCAAAGCACTTTAGAAGAAACCACTAATTATGTCAAGTGGAAATCATTACAGTTTTGATATGCTTTAGTTAATTATGCAAAGATTACATATGGGGTCTATTAATGTGTAGTTATTTGTCACAAATACATCATTTAAAAATGATGAAATGCATGTCTGATAATTACAACCTTGAGAATGTGCCTTTGAAACTGAAAGGGGCTGGATATAGCCCAGTGGTACAGCATTCGCTCGATGCGCAGTCGATGTGGGATTGATCCCCGTCAGTGGGCTTATAGGGCTATTTCTCGTTCCAGCCAGTATACAACAACTGGTATATCAAAGGCCGTGGTATGTACTACCCTGTCTGTGGGATGGTGCATATAAAAGATCCCTTGCTGCTAATCGGAAAGAGTAGCCCATGAAGTAGCGACAGCGGGTTTCCTCTCTCAATATCTGTGTGGTCCTTAACCATATGTCTGATGCCATATAACTGTAAATAAAATGTTGAGTGCATCGTTAAATAAAACACGTATTTCTTTTTTTTTGAAACTGGAATGGAATGACATAAGAAATTAGATAGACATAGGTATACAACTTGGTAGTTGTTAAATTATACTTAATTTTGAAGCAAGACATGCATTACATAGTGTATGGTTAAAATGTAATTTTGGAAAAGCATGACTTAATTTCTTAATGTGGCAGGATTGCCTGTTGTACTTATGTTGTAGGATCGAAACCTCTTGGCCATTTTTGTTCTGTCTCAACCAATGCACCATGACTGTTATATCAAAGGTCATAGTATGTGCTGTCCTGTCTGCAAAGGTTCATAAGATCCCTTGCTGCTCAGAGAAAATATGTAACAGGTTTCCTGTAAGACATACATGTATACTATGTCAAAATTATCAACTGTTTTGACATCATAGCCGATAATTAATGTGGTGTCATTAAAGCAAAACCAACTTTAGTAAATTTAATTTGCAGCTGATTTTACAGAATTATATTCTTTATTACATACAGTATTGAATTACAAACGTGTTATGTGGTCAGTTAAGGAACTCGCAAAAATGTGGCCTCTTAAAACAGTAAAGACTGCTTAACAAAGTTCATCACTTGAATAAGTTTATGATAAAACATTATTTTATTTGATCTATTATGATTGTTGTTTCTTATTTATTTCAGATATAAATCATTGAAGAAAAGTGCATCTTCACTAATGAAGTTGCCCTTTGAACCAGGTCTGTTCTGCTACTGTGACTTAATTAGACAAACCTACTTTTAATACATATGTCTGTCAATCAACTTAAAACATTGTCAGATGAATATCTTTTATTTTGTATATAAGAACTATTAAGCTTAATGTTGTAGTGCATCTATTAATTCTAGATTTTGTTACTTTACATAAAGTGGAATAGACACGAATAATCATCTGAAACATGGGCCGCTTTTAGATTTTGCATACTAACAACAACTTGTAATTTTTCTTATTCTGTTCGGTCACCTCTACTTTAATTATTTTTGTAGGTCATAAACGTCGAGGATCGTTTACAGAGATCATAACGGAAGAACTAATTGACGTGGAAACAGATCTGTACATCACCATGCTCACAGCATTGCTTAGACTAATGCAGGTATTTTGTTTGCTTTAACCTGTTCAACTTTTATTACATGTATGCACATGTTCGTTGGTATTTTTAATGTGATAATTTACTCTGATACTTGATTTTATTGCCTTTTTTTTAAACGGAGATAATAAAATGAATATATTTGACTCTTTATACTGGGATTTCCAGTTTTTAAGCCAATGGGCATCATTTTTTGTGTCCTTAATCTTGGTATTCATTCATGTACTTACCTTTGTTTGACACCCAATATCATGTGTTTTTTGTGTTTGGGTGTCATTATGCATTCATTAATTTCAGTAATTAACAATGTTTCATCAAAATGTAACATTTGAAATAAAAAAAATTAAAATGATCTATGATATAGTATGCCCCCCCCCCCCCCCCCAAAAAAAAAACCCTCCTACTTGTAACCCCAACTATTCATAGCCTATTAATGTATCAAAATCTGCCCTGCATGAAAAAGATAGGACATCCACTAGATATAATGAAAATAAGTTGCATTTCATTCCTATCATTAGGTCCAGTTTGGAATATATTAAAAAAAATATTTTTACATGAATTAAAAAAAAAAGTATTCATATTCATTATTGCTGTCTGATCTTTTCTGGAACAAGGATCTATTTTGTTTGCGTTCTGTTTGAAATCTTTCCATTTTAGAGTGAGTCCCATCTGATGAGTGGAATCATTCCAGAGAAACATCAAAGGATGGTATTTGATAACATAGTACAACAGTCACTCGAAACGGTCGTCAGTGAAGGAGAGGTACGTACTCCTTTTACTATCTTTAACCTGCATATATATATACCTGGTTACAGATTCCTGAAGCTATCTTAGCACTACGATATTGTAAAACTGTTATAGTCTCTATACCATCAAATCAAATCCCATAGACGATAGTGTATCAATCAACATATACAACACGGATTTAAATACTACCACCCCTCACCCTTAAAGTGAATCAGAAAAAATTGGGGTTGAAGCTGCTAATTTCAGAAATAATGGGTAGCATCTATGACTACCCTAGTTCCGCACAAAATTTTAGTACTTTTATTTACATGTACCCCATACATGTTTCAAGCTCAAGGTTACTTGACACAGTGGTACTAGATGAAATAAAATTGCGTACATTTTTTGCCCAGATGGAACTAATTGTTTTCACAACCAACACACTCACATTTATCACCAATCACAGGACTTGTGGTGTTCACTTCTCTATCAAAAGTTGGGTGCATCTCAAACTTTGAACCAGCCGGAAGTTATTTGGTTTAGTACTACCTGTAGACTAAGACATAACTATTTCACACACCATAGCCTACGAACGTTTTACAATATCGTAGTGCTAAGATAGCTTCAAAAATATACGCCCTGGCTCTCACCCACAATTACAGTTTTATTGCTTTATCTCTTTTCCCCCAATTATTAATCAGTTATTCAGAATCATGACTATCTTTTGGCATTTTTCTAAAAAAATTTCATCTGTTGACAGCAAGGCACCATCTGAAATCAATAATGTGAATTTTTCATCCTGAGGCCTGATAAGCAGTTGCTCACACTTGTTTCATACTCGCCTAAAGATGAAAAGTAGTCGCCTGTCATCATTTAGCTATAGTGTCAGTTTTAGTTTTGCTTGTTTAAATATGTGGAACTGCTGTTCTAATTTAAAAAAATTCGCCTGGAATTATTATTAGGAAAGCAAGAGATTGATCACTTGCTTTTTGCAAACGGAGATATTTGCAGGGATATGAGAGCTATGCGGAAATGTGCTTTTACATTTCGTCTAAAAAAACCAACAACATGATGTTCAATACTGTTGATCACACAAGGTTCATTTGCATGTTTTCACGGTTTCAAGTTTATGATGTGTGCCTTATATTATAAGTTATAACCAGTTTAGATTTGTTAACATTGAATAAAATTTTTGGCAGTTCCAGGGGTTGCAAACAACAATTTTCCTTCAGGGGTCCTTGAGTGGCCCCTGAACCCCGGCCACAGTAAGCTTTTTTGTTCCAGCCCTTCTTACATCCCTGGATCTGATACCTAGAGCTACCAGTCGTCTATATCACTGCAGATATGGTCCATATATTAGAAGATAATCTGATGAGCATTATCGTTTTCAGTTTGTCTATAACTGTTTAAAAATATTTGTTTTGTAGCTCCTGGCCATGTCAGCTCGTAAAAACATTGGTCGCCATGAATTTGGAGCTGTTTTGTCTATATTTCCCATTGTCAAGCACCTTCGACAGATCAAACCTGAATTTGATTTGATTTTAGAGGTAATATTAACATAAGTTTAGTGAATATTGCTATTATAATTGATAATTATCAATGTAGTCGTATGATTTACTAAAATCTATTTAGTGAATATTGGTGTAACTAACATACAAATAACATTGATATTATAAAATTGTTATGTTAATTTGTGAGTATCATTATTATATTTTGAGATGATGAGATCACACAATGATATGGTAAGTGTCAAGAAACTATATTTAGGTCTGGTAATATTTTGCCAAATGCAGTTATTTTCCAACAAATAACAATTATTTCATTCAATTTTATTACTAGGGTTGCCAGGCACCAACAAGAGCGAAATTGGCATCCCTTCTTTCCACCCTAGACAGCACAGTAAGTAGAATTTATTTTGAATTAAGAGCATTTATTTATGAGTTTATTGCCCTGCATTTTCAGATAATTTATAAAAAAAAGGAAAGATAAATATAATTTTTGGAGGCTATATGAAACATAAAGATGATAATAAAATGAATGTTTAAACCACAACGTTTCATTTTGGTTTGAAAATTTTTTGGAGAGGCAATACTTTTCAGTTATTTTGATAACAAATTATCCTGGGATATTTTTGCAACCTACATTACCCCATGTGGGGGTCATACACTCTGAAGATATATCCATTAACTATTCCTATGTGAAGTTTAAGCTGTCATTTGCCAAATGTAAATAAATTTCAATTTGACGAATGTTACTTACTTATGCCCATTGTCCCTTCTGGGGCATAGGCCATTGACTACAGTTTTCCAGAGTTGTAGTCTGTCCTGGGCTCTGGTTTCAAGTTGCCTCCAGGTGTATCTTGTCTTCTTGATGTCCCCCTGGAAGTCCCTTCGCCATGTGTTCTTTGGGCTGCCTCTTTTTCTTCTGCCTTGTGGGTTTGACAAATGTATTTCATTATTAATTTGCCAAAAAATTAATTGCAAGCAAAATGAAATGTTAATTTTGATAAGATTTTCTAATTAAATTTGTCAAATTGTTAATACTTTTGTGGCCCAGTTCAAAGCTTGTCTGAGAAATGGATGAAATATGTTGTACAGTGAAACCTCTCAAAATTGGACCCTCTGTAAACCGGAATTCCCTCAAAACTGGATATTTTTTATGTTCCTTTTTTAAATATCTGTACATAAGAGAACCTCTCTAAACTGGATACCTCTTAAAACCAGACTTTTTACTTGGTCCTGAGGGTGTCCAGTTAAGAGGAGTTTAACTATGTTGCATGACAGATCCACACTGAGTTGGAGGCAGGACTGGATGTGAATATAATACCCATTGATAGCATATGTCACGAAAGCAAAGATTAGTCCACTGCACTGACTAATTAAAAAAAAAAAACTCTTCCTGTATCCATCGTGCAGTCCTTTCAAAATTTTGCAATTGTTCATCTCAAATGTTATTTGGTATGATATGAAGATTATCATATTATATAATACAACAAATTAGTTAATTTTTTCGGGCAGTAATATGAATTATTACGACTATTATATGATATTTTGACAATGGTTCATCAGTTTGTATTCTTCACATTATTATTCTCATATTAAGTAGGAATTGTTTTCTTTTTTTACAAAATATTTATATTTATCATTTCAGGGAGCAAAGGCACTTGAAGAATTTATAGATAGTGTTCGAGTAAGTGTAACAGTTTTGAGATATAAAATTGATTTAACATTACAACCAAATTGTTTTAAAGCAAGGTGTTCAAATAAACACACCTGTTGAAGTTGAATATGAGCATAAAAGATTACTAAACTCCTGTTGTTATTTTTATTTGAAAGTCCAATGTATCAGTTAATGTATTAGCTGCATTTGGAAAAGGAAAGCAGTCTTTGTTTAATGACACCTCAGCACATTTAAAACTATGCTCTTTGGTGTTAAGTATAGGGTTATTTCAACTCATATTCTAGATAGTTCATTTCATTTCAAATTATTTTCGTGCTTATATCCAATTACGGTTCAAGCACGCTATCTGGGATGTCTGTCCAGGACAGTGGGTTAGTGGTTAGTGAGAGAGAAGAGAGTGTAGTGGTCTTACACCTACCCATTGAGTCATTAAAACTCGCTCTGGGTGGGAGCCGGTACCAGGCTGTGAATCCTGTATCTACCAGCCTTAACCACTAGTCCATCAGTGCTGGTTATTCTAGATGGTGAAAAAGCTATGTGGGTGTGGGTAATTTTTAGTATGCTTCCATCAGAGAACTGTTCAAACATTTTTAAAAAAAGAAAAAAAGGTTATCTGTGTTACTCCTATTATATAGCTGGAAAGATTCTGTTATATGCGTGATCACATTGTACAGGCCCCATCGGTGGACCCATTGGGCTATTTCTTGTTCCAACCAGTGCTTCACAACTGGTATAACAAAGGCCGTGGTATGTACTATCCTGTCTGTGGGATGGTGCATACAGAAGATCCCTTGTTGCTAATCGAAAAGAGTAGCCCATGAAGTGGCGACAACAGGTTTCTCTCTCAATACCTGTGTGGTCCTTAACCATATGTCCAATGTCATATAATTGTAAATAAAAATGTGTTGAGTGCTTTGTTAAATAAAACATTTCCTTCCTTCCTTCCTTCCATTGTACATGACAGCACATCATGGCCTTTGATACACCGGTCATGAGGCACTGGTCAGAACATGGGAGATGTGTGGTGAACCAGTCAATAGTATGACCTACTGCACTCGACTAATGAACTGCATTCCATCTTTAACTATAGTATAGCAGTTTCTTCTTCTTCTTCTTCTTCTTCTTCTGCGTTCAAGTTATAGTTGATCATGCTTTAGATTTGGAGTCCGTTTGTGGTGATAAAAAAAGCTGTCTCTGTCAAGTCTGCTTTGGAACCCCAAAGCTTGACGGCCAGTGTTGCTCCGATCAGGCCAGTATATAGCAGTTTATATAAATGTATTGTATTCTGGGGGATTTTTTCTAAACAAGCTTTTATTTTGTTATTACAGGTCCTTTTTGGGAACATGTATTTATTTCACTTGGATATGAAATGTGAGGGCTGACATTATCAGACATGGTTGAAATTTCTTAATTTAATTTTGTCTTTACAGCAAGATCCTGATAAAGCATCAAATATGCCAAGAGATGGAACTGTGCATGAGCTCACAAACCATGTAAGTCACTCACAAGAACAAGCCATTTATTCAGGCTACACCATCAAATAGAATCCCATAGACAATAATAGTCACATATGTGGCTAAAGTTGGCGCATGCATTTATAGATTCCCAACCTTTTGGCCTTAAAGGAACAGACCATAATTTTTAAACACTAAGACAAATTTTTCAACTAGGCCCTAGTTTCAGCCCGTAAAAATTGACTCTTAAGTTTGGTTAATTTACAAACTTGTAACACTTTTGGATACAACAGAGTGAAACAAGAGTCTGTGACGTTGAAATACCGTTAAAAATAGACTATAGGGTGTATACTACCAAATCAAATCCCATAGACGACAATAGTAACATATGTGGCTAAAACTCCTACCTTCAACGTATCAACCGACATAAATGCCACGGATATAAATACTACTCGTTTCTGAGATAACGGGTAGCATCTATGACTACCCTAGTTTCGCACTTGACACATTGGTACTAGATGAAATAAAATTGCACATTTTTTTTACCCAGATGAAACTATTATTTTTTACAACCAACACACTCACATTTATAACCAATCACAGAACTTGTGGTGTTCACTTCTCTATCAAAAGTTCGGTGCACCTCGAACTTTGACACAGCCGGAAGTTATTTGGTTTAGTACTACCTAAAATGCGATTCCATAACTAATACTTTTCAGACGCATGTGCATTTTTAAAAATATGAAAAATGCATATTAGAAACACCAAGATGATAAGAAACACTTCGGTTGTATGGAAATGGATAATCTAAACAATAAAATAACGACTCTAATAGTGAAAAATATGCTGTAGTGTTTAAAAACTAGGGTCTGTCCCTGTAAAGTAAGTTTTAAAAAAAATGGTTAAGAAAATAAAGGAAGCAGTTCTTGAACAAAAACATAACTTTGAATACTTTTGTTTAGCCATGAATATGTTTATAGTAGTTTGTGCAAATGTTTTTTGGGATTGGAATGCAGTTTATTTATAAGTAGCTAAATTTTTGTGTCTGCCAAATGATGTAATTTAGTTAAATTACAAATCACAGGTGTCTTTGGTTTGTTTAAGTTGAAAGCCCAATTAAAAAAGTATGGGACTTGTTCATAAATTTTATTTAGATAAATGTGTTTTGTCAATACATTTCTTTTTGTTTTCCAGACTATTATATTCCTACAGCAGCTCCAAGATTTTGCAGAGACTGCAGGAGCCATGTTGCTCATGCATGGTAAGGGTCTGTTACAGTTAATAACAGGACATTCCTGCACCATTGATTTGGTTTCATACACAATAAATATAACATCTAACGATAATTGTTTTTTATATGTTATATTTGACGAATGGTACATTTGAGTTTTTAAAATTTTTTATTTACTCTTAATATATTTTCTAAATATACAAAAAATATAAAAGCATACCAACATGTAAATGATGTTCTCAGCTGAACATGGAACTGACTGTTACTTTAAAAGAGTTTATTTTGTTTAACAACACCACTGAAGCACATTAATTAATTAATCATTGGCTATTGGATGTCAAACATTTGGTAATTCTGACTCGTAGTCATCAGAGGAAACCCGCTACATTTTTCCTAATGCAGCATGGAATTTTTTTATATGCATTTTTCCACAAACAGGAAAGCACATACTACGGCCTTTGACCAGTTGTTGTGCACTGTTTGGAACGAGAAAAACCCCAGTCAGTTGAATGGATCCACTGAGGCGAGCACTCAACCGACTGAGCTAAATCCCGCCCCGACTGTTACTTTAATAGATTACATAGCTTTTTTAGATTTGAATGATGTCAGTATTTGAAAATGTCATTTTGAATCTTCTTACAATAACAATAAACTGGTGCGTGGAGCTTATTTTTTCAGAATGCTGAAATACTTTTAATACAAAAAATTTATTGCAAATTTTGTGTTGGAATATTACAAAGTTAAAATTTGTTTTGTGTAATAGCACCACTAGAGCACATTTATTTGATAATCATCGACTGTTGGCTGTAATTTGACATATAGTTATAGAGAGGAATGTTCCATTAGTAGTAAGGGATCATTTATATGCACCATCCCACAGACAGGAGATCTATAGATCTCAGATTTATCATTTTAAATTTCAAAACAATAGGTTAAGTGTCTTTCTCCCCAAATTAAAATATATATTGGTAGTTTTTACATGCAAAGTGAGAATTTTAACTCTTCAGGATTGAGATTGTAAAAAAACTATATCAACTTATTTGGGGTATTCATAATGAAACTCCATGAATTTTGTTTGTGTTTCAACAGGTGAGCAAGCTGCCCCATCACAAGATATCACTTTTGAGAAGTGCAGAATGAAAGTTGCCGACTATATGAGTGAGTACATGTTCACGGTTATTATGTTTTATTTGATTTTATGTTCTGTAATTCTGTTGATTAAATGTAATGTGTCAAGTGGTAAGATACATATACATGTATACAGGGCTGGAACTTAATGACAACAGCGATACGAATTGCTATAGGTCAGGGACTTTGCTGATGGCATTTGTTTTCCCCGCTGAATACAAATTATTGCTGTCCATTGAAGCTATGGTATAGGGATTAACTTGCACATTCAGAGAAAGCTGTTTTAGTGCATGCCTGTCATGGGCACAGGAGTCGGCCCCGGCCAGCTCCTCCGTCCAGGACAGGATCCATTGAAGAGATAATTTTTGCTTTTTATATTTGTTAAAAGATTACTGGTTCAAAATTGCTGTAGACATACATGGCTCAAAATTGCCATTGGTGAGCATTTTCCACATGGCAAAAGCATTTCAAAATTGCCCTAGGTATCAAAGTCTTAAGTCCGAGCCCTGTGTATACTGTTTGTGGGTTTTTTTTTTTTTTTTATCCCACTGCCCCCTTTCCTTTTACTCCTTTGAATTCCATCTAATTTTTTCCTGATCTGGCAACTTTTATCTTTCAACCTTTTTTGCTGTCCACCTCTACATCCCAGTCCTGGTCTCTCCAACCGCTTGTCTCTTGTGGCTATCCGTGCCATACACCTGTCATTCCCCATCAGCTTTTAGCTGTGGGCTTAGTCTGACCACTTCGGAGTGTGTTCAGTAGTTACTTCTGGCATTGTTAAGAGGCACTTGTAACTACCTACTATGCACACCTACTACCGGCAGTCGTTAGTTAGTGCCATGGGTCAGACCAGCTTTATTAGCGGCAGAGGACGAGGATGTCAGGTGGGTGCAGGGAAGTACACAGAGACTGCACCCGTGGAGGAAGTCGAGACAGGTAGGCGATGGTGTGGACAGTTCAGAAGACCAAGTTGGAGGAAACTGACAAAAAAGGTCGAAACAGGTTGAAATTGTAGGAGAAATTGGAAAGTTTTTTATATTAAGATAATGAATACTGTGTGTGTTGATTGCTAATCCAAAAGTACTAGCATTGTCTCAAGTTGGCTGTAACATTTATAATTTCTTTAAACATTTGAAAATGGAATGTTTGAATATATAGTTACTACTGATAAAAAGGTTGTATTGTAACTTGTTACATGGATATTATTTCAGTTGTCTGCTGCTCTAATTATGGTAGTCTTGGGGTGTAGGGAATTATTTTGAAATTTCATATTTTAATAGCACCCGATAATTATTCTTTCATAATATGCTCACAATTACCACCCCCACACCTGCTTAATGGTTGTCCTCTACTTAGTGATCAAGAAGGAAGGAATGTTTTATTTAACGATGCACTCAACACATTTTATTTACGGTTATATGGCGTCAGACATATGGTTAAGGACCACACAGATGTTGAAAGAGGAAACCCACTGTCGCCACTTCATGGGCAACTCTTTTCGATTAGCAGCAAAGGATCTTTTATATGCACTATCCCACAGACAGGATAGTACATACCATGGCCTTTGTTACACCAGTTGTGGAGCACTGGCTGGGATGAGAAATAGCCCAGTGGGTCCACCGACGGGGATCGATCCTAGACCGACCGCACATCAAGCAAACGCTTTACCACTAGGCTACATCCCGCCCATACTTAGTGATCATGTGATAAATTACTTATTACACCAACACCATTTTGTGGTCATACATTATGCAATCATACATGTGTACGTAAAATAGTGCTGGATTCCAATTTGGAATTCTAAAATCATGCACATCATAATATTCTATGCCCCCTAAGCAATGCTGGTGCACATCACGCAATAGCTTCATTTTGAAGTGTTAATTGTTAAATGGAGGTCAACTATTAAAAGATTATCAGGTTTTAACTAGGAGGGGGTGGAGTGGGGAGGCACAGGCAACAAAAATTTATGGGGTTTTTTCCCTACTCTATAAATAAAGATAAAATTATGGCTTGTGCGCCTACCCCCCCCCCCCCCCCCCCCCCCCCCCCCCCCCCCCCCCCCCCCCCCCCCCGATATTGTTCCTACAAGCCTCATTATGCAAAGTTTTTTTATATTATTATTTGTTCGAAGTTGGGGTAATTGGGTCGAGTTTTTATCAAATGCCCTCTTAATGTGATCACATTTTGATATTTCAGCACGTGTATTGTCTGCGCTGGGTTTGAACCTGGCAAACAAGGCTGAGACGTACAGTGATCCCGCTCTCAAGCCGATATTCATACTCAACAACTGCAACTACATCCTCAAGTCACTTAAGAAGTAAGATCTTTATATCTGTCTCTGTCTCTGTCTCTGTCGCTGTCTCTCTCTCTCTCTCTCTCTCTCTCTCTCTCTCTCTCTCTCTCTCTCTCTCTCTCTCTCTCTCTCTCTCTCTCTCTCTCTCTCTCTCTCTCATTCTCTCTCTTATTCTCAACAACTGCAACTACATCCTCAAGTCACTTAAGAAGTAGATCTTTATATCTGTCTCTGTCTCTGTCGCTCTCTCTCTCTCTTTCTCTCTCTCTCTCTCTCTCTCTCTCTCTCTCTCTCTCTCTCTCTCTCTCTCTCTCTCTCTCTCTCTCTCTCTCTTATTCTCTCTCTTATTCTCAACAACTGCAACTACATCTTCAAGTCACTCAAGAAGTAAGATCTTTATTGTGGATGTCCATGTCATCCCATACCATTGGCCAACTGAGGTGTCTTTAAGTTTTCAGTTATCATCCATGTATTTAATTTTGCCTGGGTGATGAAATTTATGAGAAACCCATCTGGTAATGAGTTCAAAATATGAAGAATATAAAAAGAAATATTTTATCGTTTGATACAGAAATTTTATTTAAAAGTTATAGTATTACAGGCAATAATAATTGTACTTAGCCCTTTTATTCATCTCTGCTTGGTTTTTGTAATTGGAACTCTGTGAATAAAAATTATTTTAAAAAATACAAATATAATAATGATGATAATGTGGCCATTAAAATATCTTTAAATATCTTATCTTTAAAACAATATTTTTTATTTTATTTAATATTTCAGCTCAGGATTGATCCATGTGTTAAGAGAATGGAATCCTAAAGTTGAAGAATACTATGAGATACAGATAGTTGAACAAAAACGAATCTACTCAGAGAGGTAAGAATCAAATACAGTTGAATCCCGTTGGCTCGAACCCCGTCGGTGATCGAGAAAGTGTTCGACCGATCGGGTATTTCGACCTAACCATTCAGTCAACATCATGTAAGTATAACTGGGGACTTTGTTTTTGGTTCGAGCGTTGTGGTGTGTTCGACCCCTCTGAGTTCGACCCAACGAGGTTCTACTGTATATTTAAAGTATTTTAGGCATTTGGAAAACAGTTCCTTCTACACTGGACAAAACCTATGAAGTTACGTTAAAACGTTACCTTCCAAGAAGTGCACGCAAATAACTGAAAAGAATATTCCTTGACAAGTAATTCAGATCATTCTCAAAGCACCAGGTACATGCAAACATAAAGTATGTCATAATATGATCATACATATGTACATGTATACTAAAAGGACAAAATGCATTCATATGATATAAATTATACTGAAATAAGATAAAATATACTTAGAAAACCTGAAGTTTATAGAAACAAAGTGCATTCTGACACCAATATACACTCAAACAGGGCTCACCCTGGATCAAAAATACCTGTAGCCAAAATATTAGCCAAATGGAATTTATATTAGCCATATTGAAAATGCTTTAGCCAAATTTGTTTTATGCAGTACTGCATGTATAGAGTATTTATATATGAATATGAAAATGTATCTTTTTCAGCTAATTGTGTACAAACTGGAATAAATAGGAATAACAAAACCTTAATGGGGGTAGGGGCAGTTAATATATTACTTCAAGTTTTTTCAGCGGGGGTAGGGTTGGGATGGGGTTAAGCAGTATCTTGTGAGTCTGAAGCCAGTACCTCATACACCCACCCCAACTTCTAAGGCCTATGACATTAAGTTAACAAACATACAGAAATATGGGGGTGGGTGGATGTTTATGGGTGGTGTTGTTTTTTCTTTCTTCCTTTTTTCCCAAATAAAAATTTGAGAGGTTTTTTTTTTATATAGAACTCATTATTTCTTTAAATAGCAATCTTTATGTTAGTTTGAATAACTTTTTTTTTTTAAGTGACCCATCAATTCCCCACCCCAAACGATTTCATAATTTGTGCCATGTTGTTGCTGTTGATTTCAGCGTGGTGTTAAATGCTTGTTGTGATTTCTGCTTACAAAATACCTCAGCTAAGAATGCCGACTTCACCACAGTATACTCCATTTATTAAAAAAAAATCCTTTAATAAAATTAAAATTTACGGTCTTTTTAAAATCCAGCTAACTTATTAAATGTCACCTCACAGTCTTACAAATTTATATCTAAAATTATCTAACAAATATGATTACTGTAAACTAATTTTATTCAGTGTACATTTAACTGCAATTTGTATAATTTAAATACTGCATGTTCATTTCCGGCGATCGCGATCTGCATACGTGCTCTCGACCATGGGTACGAAACTAACAAAGACAAAGGAATAAACAAAAACTGCAGTTAGGTATTCATTGATGCGAATAACTATTGTTTTTCTACAAATTTACATCAAGATTTACTTTTGCGTAATCGTATTGTTTAATGTCCGCAACGATGTCTCTTGACACACGGGTGTCAGCTGACTCTGAAGTGTGATGTATATTCGCGTCGAGAGCTGTCCTCAGTTCAGCCAACGAACGTTCTTCCTAACGTTCGTGAACTACATGTATTTGATTGCTATTCGTTGTTTTGTTTTCGCTCGGTCTGGCTGAACTCAGACCTTGAGATGGCCTACATGTTTTGGCCCTGAACTGGCATGTGTATTCAAATTGACACGCATTGTCGGTCTGTTTTTATTACTTTGGTTCAAAGATTTTACAAAGTAAAAATAACAAGCTACAGATCTTCCAGACATTGCTGTCATGCATGTTGAATGCATGCCGTTAAAATTAATAACCGTGATTATTAAAATAAGCAAACATTATAAGACCTATGCTGTATTCTGCATGACACTGTTTCTCGTTACCGGTCGCGAGATCGCTATTACGCTAATTGAATACTTGGTAGTATTATTATGTTTTAGCCACTTGCAAATTTTATTAGCCATTTTTTTTTTTAATTAGCCAATGGCTAATTTGGCTACCGACAGCGCGAGCCCTGCTCAAACAACACAATGCATTCAAACAACACAATACACTCGCATGGCAAAATACACTCACACAGCAAAATATACTCACACAGCAAAATACACTCACACAGCAAAATACACTTGAACAACAAAATACACTTGAACAACAAAATACACTTGAACAACAAAATACACCTAGACAGCAACAGGTAATGTTCCTGTCTCAGAGCACTTGCCTGAGCGAGTTGCTTGGATCAAGTTTCAACCAGTGCTTCACTGTTAGTATATCAAATGTTGTGGTATGTGCTGTCCTGTCCTTGGGATAGTGCACATAAAAGATCCCATACTGTTAATAGAAACAATGTAACCATCAAAGTGATCAAATGTTTGACATCCAGTAATCAATGATTAACAAATCAGTGTGCTCTAGTGGTGTCGTTAAACAAAACAAATGTTAACTTTATTCTTAATTGAAAAGCTCACAATAACCTTTTACTTTTCAACACCTTTTTAAAATTTTACATGTATTTGTCCAAGCTCATTTTCATATCTGTATTTTAATGTCCTTTTTTTTCCAGTTGGAATAAAGTCCTTCACTTCATAATGGAAGTAGACAAGCCGATATCATTACAGAGAACACAGGGCGATGTGATAAAGGTAAAAAGAAAAAAAAAATTAAAGTGTGAATTCATCTGACAGCAGTCTGGTAATAGGAAACCTATAGGATTTCAAACCCCCACCATCACCCACCCCACCACCACCAAGTGACCTGGTGATAGCTTCTGAAGCCAGGCAGCAGAACGGTCATCCTGCCATGTCAGATCGCAAACAGTCGGTCGAGTCCTCACCTGAGGTGCTTGTGTCGCATGATCGGTTTGTTTGTTCTTGTTCCAACCAGTGCACCACAACTGCTCAAAGGCCGTGGTAGGTGCTTTCCTGTCTGTGGGACAGTGCATATAAAAGATCCCTTGCTGCTAATGGGAAAATGTAGCGGGTTTCCTCTGATGACTATGTGTCAGAATTACCAAATATTTGACATCCAATAGCCAGTGATTAATAAATCAATGTGCTCTAATGGTGTCGTTAAACAAAACAAAATGTTTTTAGACAGCAAGCCACCAATCATGCAGGGGCCGAGGTTTTGGCTCAGTCGTAGAGCACCAGCCTGAGGTGGATGGATCATAGAATGGAATTTTCTTGGAGGACCCATTGGTTGTTTTGCTTGTCACAATCAATGCCGCATGACTGGTGTATCAAAGGCCACTGTAGGTGTTGTCCTGTCTGTGGGTTTATGCATATAAAACATCCCTTGCTGCTAGTGGTAAAACTGTAGCGGGTTTCCTCTGATGAATATGTATCAGAATGACCAAATGTTTGACATCCAACAGCCAGTGATTAATAAATCAATGTGCTCTAGTGGTGTCATTAAACAAATCATGCAGCGGCCGAGGTTTTAGCTTGGTCGTAGAGCACCAGCCTGAAGTGGATGGATCATAGAACGGAATTTTCTTGGGTGACCCATTGCTTGTTTTGCTTGTCACAATCAATGCCGCATGACTAGGTAATCAAAGGTGTTGTCCTTGCTGCTAGTGGAAAAACTGTAGCATGTTTCCTCTGAAGACTATGTGTCAGAATTACCAAATGTTTGACATCCAAGATTCATTTTATAACTGAAATGGACACGTTTTAGTGCCCTACTGGTCTAACCGGAGAGGACTATAGGTTTTGTCTTCATCCTTCTGTCTGTCTGTTCCACATTTTGTTTTTCAGACATTTTTACGCAGTGCCTCAAGATTTTGAGCTAAAATTTTGTGTATAACTTTATACTGTATGGTTACAGATCAAGTTTGACTTTCATGGCATTTTACCTATTTTTCACAGAGTTATGGCCCTTGAACTCAAGAGATTAAAAAACAGAATAATTCTAGATTATTATTTTTTCGCAATACCTCAAGATATTGACTGAGTTGACATATTGTGTCTGGCTTTATCATGTTCTGTTATAGATCAGATTTGACTTTCATGGTATTTTACCTATTTTTCACAGAGTTATGGCCCTTGAACTTCGGAGATACTCAAATATGTTGTGCCTAGGAGGGAGGCGTGTATTGCTTCAGCAGTACTCTCAGAATGCTTATTCATTCCAGCCAGTGGTTCATGATTGGTGAAACAAAGATCATTGTATGTACTGTCCTGTCTGGAATAGTGCATTTAAAAGATCACTTACAACTAATCAAAAAGAGTAGCCTAATGGAGCGGTAGCAGTGATTCTTTAACCATTTGTCTAAGGCCATATAACTATAAATAAAACTGTGCATCATTAAATTAACTGCTCATGAAACTGCATTGTTAAATATACAGCTAATGAAGGCCACTAACACTTGTGAGAACCATCGTTTCATTCGCAAGTTGCTTACACAAGTGTAGGTTTTGCGTAACCCATATTTCGTTCTCGCATTAACTTTAGAATAATATTTATAACATAATGCAAAATGGGTTACCTGATTTTGTTATTGTATGGTGATCAACATAAATTTTCAGTTCTCAGAGATACCATACTGTGACTTATGATTAAAGATACGCATGTAATATAAATGGTATCCAAGCATTGAAAATGCTTACCTTGATATTTGTATTGGATTGACCCACAGCTCTTGACACTGTTTTTTACATAATTATAGAAGTTTTATTTTTGATTTAATCCTATTCATATTCTTATCTTTGTTTGATACCCAATAGCCGATGTGTATTTTTTGTGCTTGGGTGTCATTAAACATTCATTCATTTATTTGTTCATTCATTCATTCATTCCATGCATTAAATTTGTTGATTTTCTCTCAGGAATCCACCAGAATCGTAAACATGATTTAATATAGATATTCTGGGATTAACAGGGAACATTTTGTTTTCAAAATCTTGATTAGCCATATTTCTAGTCAATTGAAAATTGATCAGCAACTACTGTTTAATGTTTGAAAATTGTGTAGCGATCTCTGAAATTTGTGTAGCAAATCGTGGCACGATACTGAACCAAATGTTCCCTAGATTAATATAATAATACACTTCCATCCCAAAATAAGGATTTGTGGAAGCACAGAATCCACAGCCTGGGTTTCTTAGTAGAACATGTTTAATATTTTGTGTGTGCACAGTATGAAATAAATAGAGATTATTATATGCGCTTGTGTGTCATACTGATTTTATGAAACGAGTGTCAGGATTATTGTATTACCCGAGCGAGAGCTAGGATAATACATGAATCCTGACACAAGTTCATGAAATACATAGTTATTATTATACGAGCTTGTGTGTCGTAGTGATTTTATGAAACGAGTGTCAGGTTTATTGTATTACCCGAGTGAGAGCTAGGATAATACATGAATCCTGACACAAGTTTCGTAAAATCAATATGACTCGCAAATGAGTAATAATTTCTTTATTATTCATTTTATTATTGTTATTTTTTTATGAATAACAAGGACGGTATCAAAATGTTTCAACCACAACTAGAAGGAGACAACGAAATGACGTCATATTTAACAGGCACACTCTAAGCTAAGACTGGGGAAGTAATGACATATTATGACATCGCTTCCCAAAATGACGTCATTGTTACTTGTTATTACATATGTGCTTCATATGATTTTTATTAACTCAGTTATGTTGAACCATATGGATAATGAATTACGGGTCTGTTTGTTGTTCTTCCAGAGAAAGGATGGACAACATTTAGGAGCTGAGATTGAGGCAGTCAATAAACTCAGTGTTTGTCTACTGTTATTTATTACTGTTTTTAATAGTCTTAATACAGTAACATCACTCAGTATTTTTAAATAACTTTTAATATTTTTAGTATGTTACCATCTTGAGTTATTGAAAACCTGTTTGAAAATACTCTTTCAACTTCTTTTCAGCATTTTTAAATAACATTTAATATTTATGATTTAGTAACATCATAAGTTATTGAAAACTCGTTTGAAAATACTCTCAACTTATGTTACCATCTTAGTTATTGAAAACCTGTTTGAAAATACTGTCTCAACTTATGTTCAGCATTTTTAAATAACTTATAATATTTATGGTTTAGTAACATCATGAGTTATTGAACACGTGTTCAAAAATACTCTAAATGTCTATTCAGTGTTTTAAAATAACTTTTAATATTTATGGTATGATAACATGAAGAGTTATTGAAAAGTTGTTTGAAAATACTCTCAACTTCTGTTCAGTCTGTTTAAATAACTTTTAATATTTATGGTATGGTAACATCATGAGTTACTGGAAACTGTTTTGTAAATATATTCAACTTGCATTCAGTGTTAGTATATAACATATTTTTTATCATTTGTGATAGAATAATTATTTGTGATAGATAAAAATATCATAAGTTACTGAAAACTTGTGCATTCGTAAATGCAATCAGTTTAGAGTACTGGTGATGTTACTGACTCAACTTTTCCATACCTTAACACCACAAGGTTACTGACTTTTCCATACATTAACACCACAAGGTAATAGTCCAAATAAAATATGTTATAATTATGTACACTGCACATTGTTTCTGAATTATCTCTAATATGTTTTCTTTTTTTGGTTTTTGAAAATTATTTTGTTCTGTTTATTATTATGTATTTCTTCCTTAATGATAAAAATTTAAATAAGAAAACAAAAAAATAGTTGTCCTTTCACGGTTGATGTTTTAAAATTAATACTGAAGAAAACACTGACCGAAAATTGACAATTAAAAGCACATATATTATATATATTAGGAATTCTAAAGTTGCCAGTTTCTGGGTTATAAGCATCTGGTGAAATTTGACTGTTTTGTGTTTACTTATACTTTCAGAAAACTCAACAAGTATTTTTTATAAAAAAAATTATTATATATTGCTCTTCATCTGACGCAATATAAAAATTTCCCAGAATATCCAGTATTTACAGTCATTGAACTCTTTTATTACTTAACATTGTTAATTATTCATGTTCTCTTTTGGTTATCATAATTTGTTTATTATGTTGCTTTTTGTTCGTTGTTTCTGTTTTCCATTTGTTTTTGCCCTATCATCTACAAGTAGTTTTTCTTGTTTAACAGTTGAGGCTTTTAAAGTAATGAAATGTGATAATGTATATTTTACCAATAGTCATTGTTATATTGATTTATCTTTTGTCACCTAATAGCCAGTGCTTTAATTCTTTCATTCATTCATTCATTCATTCATTCATTCATTCATTCATTCATTCATTCATTCATTCATTCATTCATTCATTCATTCATCCATCCATTCATTCATTTATTCAGTTTTATTACTGCAATTGTTTTGTTTTTTCAGTTTATAGACATACAGAAATCATAATTAGTTATTGAAATACAAAATTCATACTGCGAAATAAAACTAACAGTTTTAACATATTGTCTGTTTCTCACAAAATACAATATATATTGGTCAAGATCAGTGAACTACATGTAGATTAGTTTCTAAAGAAGGCATGCTTATGATATACTTCATTGAGATATTGCAACACTGAGATGTTGTTAACCATTCATTCTTTCATGCATTCATTCATTTATTATTTCATGCATTCATTTGTTCATTAATTCATTAATTCATTGCAGGCAAGTTCTTCGCACGAACTAGTTGCTAAATCTGTAATATCGAAATGGAAGAATTTTGTTCAGGTACACTGTATAATGATAAACATCACCACTTAAGAGAGTATGTCAACAAATCAAATTCCATAGATGACAATAGTAACATAATTATGTGGCTAAAACTCCTGCGTGCATATATACCACGGATATAAATACTACCACCCCTCACCCTTAAAGTAAACAAAAAAAAATTAGAGGTTAAGCTGTTCATTTCAGACATAATGGGTAGAGTCTATGACAACTCTAGAATGTTTTGGAGGACCCTGCACTTATCAAGCACAACGGTATAGTTGGTACATTAACATTAGTTAAAATTCAATTACAAGAATTTACTGGCTAAATGATCCAACATTTTATCACAACAAATACTGTCACCAATGGCAGGACTTGTGGTATTAACTGCTCTATCAAAAGTTAGGTGCACCTCCAACTTTGACCCAGCCAGATGTTATTTGGTTTAGTGCTACCTTTAGTCTATTTTCCATGTATTTTAATTCTGCACATGTCTCTTTCAAGAGCCACAGAGTGTCAACATTGTGATCTGGTAACCTTTATAGCTGAGGCAGGATTTAGCTCAGTCGTTTGAGTGCTCGCGTCGCAGGATCGAACCACCTTAGTGGATCCATTCAGCTGATTGGGGTTTTTCTCATTCCAACCAGTGCATTACAACTGGATAAAGGCTGTGGTATGTGCTTTCCTGTCTGTAGGAAAGTGCATATAAAAGATCCCTTGCTGCATTAGAAAAAAATGTAGCAGGTTTCCTCTGATGACAATGAGTCAGAATTACCAAATGTTTGACATCCAATAGCCGATGATTAATTAATCGATGTGCTTCAGTGGTGTTGTTAAATAAAAGAAACTTTTTTAACATTTATAGATATGCATGTGAACTATAGTGCTGGTTATTGATACTGATTTGTTTATCGATAATTGGAGCTCAGAGATTGATTATTAATCAGTTTCTTCATTTTAGTCTCCCATAGGTACCGGTACAAACTAATGTTGGTGCTATACAGTTACTGCCAGTTGTTGCTACACCAAATTCGGCTTCGAAATGTTTTGAACCCATTCCAGTTCAATTCGATTATGACATCACATCTTATAAAAGTGATATAGGCTATTCACATCCTCCATTTTGCAGGTTACTGTAATTGTTCTTTAAAGTT
Source organism: Gigantopelta aegis (assembly GCF_016097555.1). Taxonomy (NCBI): domain Eukaryota; kingdom Metazoa; phylum Mollusca; class Gastropoda; order Neomphalida; family Peltospiridae; genus Gigantopelta; species Gigantopelta aegis. Next base: position 53,912,213 of record NC_054706.1, read on the forward strand.
AATGGAAACCTGGATAACGTCACATGGAAGCAAAAACACAGGTACATTACCTGATGTCATTTGACATGACATCATAGGAAAGCAACAGAACCCTCCTGTTACATGAGAACCATATTTGGTGTAGCATGTTCCATATGTTTGACACGTTCACTTCATTCACATTCATGAAATATGAACTAAATGCACACAGCTAAGATTAGTGGAAATGACATCATTTGGCAGTGGTGAATGAACGTTTGCATTCTTATGCGAAATAAGCATCAGTGGATGCAGGTTACACAAACAGGCATATTGAAAGCTAAACAAAACAAATTCAGACATGTATTGCTAATGTATTGTTATATAAATTTAATTATAAGATTTGACTGCAATTATGTTTTGGAACACGCACGTATGAACTGAAAAAATTATGTTCACACTATTGTATAACCCGCTACGTGGTGTCATGCAGTGTGCACATTTGTTTTTTGGTTCATTCAAGGATTGTTTGTTATTTCTTTTACGTTCATCGGGGTATGAACAAGAAATATCATCCGCAAACTGTGTGAATCGGCAAAGCCGTTCTCACATAAGTGCGGATGACTTTTTTTTGTTCCTAACCAGATGAATGTAAAAGAAATAACAGACAATACTTATAATTAAAATTGAAACATACTTATTAATAATAACATTAAAAGTTTATATTTTATTTTGAATTTTCTTTTTTTTTTAAACAATAACGCTCATTAAGACAAATTACCAATATAAAATGATGTCATCAGGTATGACGTTCCCTGACGACGTAATTTTTACATTCATCATGAAACGAACAAACTCCTGTTGCTACAGCTGGATCAATGGGATGACGTTATATTGTAATGGATGTAATGTAAATTTAATTATACATGCATGAACCAAAAAGTAATTTGCGATCAAGTCTTAATTAAATAAATTATGCCATATGGATCAGTATTAAATAAATTATGGGTCTGTTTGTTGTTGTTCCAGGAAAAACATGCACAAGATACATGTATACCTGTTATACGGGTAGTTGATGAGGATGATATAGAGGCAGTAAATAAACTTGGCGTTTGTTTCCTGTTATTTGTTAATGTTTAATGTTCTTATTACCATAACATTGTGAATTATTAATAACCATTTTGTAAATACACTCAATTTCTGTTCAGTGTTTTTTAAAATAACAGTAACATCATGAAGTAATTATTATTTGGTAAATACACTCAACTTCTTTTTTTAGCATTTTAAAATAACCTTTTATATTTATGGTATGGTAACATCATGAATCATTGAAAACTCATTTGTAAAAAAAAATGAGCTTCTGTTCAGTATTTTAAAATAACTTTTAATATTTATGGATAACAGTAACATCATGAGTTATTGAAAACTCATTTGTAAATACATTCTACTTCTGTTCAGTGATGTCATTGAATATAACTCAACTTTACAATACATTAACACCACTTAAGGTAGCTAATAATTCAAGCTGAATATGATATAATTATGTACACTGCACACTGATTCTAACTAATATCTAATACATTTTATTTTTTTTTTTTTTTATTTATTAACATGTATTTCTTTTTTTTAATGATAAACAATTTAAATAAGAGAAATAAAACAAAATTGTCCAATCATTGTTGATGTTTTTAAAATAACACTAAAAAAAAAAAAAAATTATCAATAAAAGCACAAAATTCTGAAAACGCCAGTTACCGAGTCATAAGCATCTGGTAAAATCTGGCTTTTATACTAATTTATACTTTCAGAAAACCACCAAATATTTATTTTTAAAAACTTAGTTGTTGCCCTTCATCTAACCCCATAAAAAATTTCCAGTATTTACAATCATTGAATTTACAGTCATTGTATTTACAGTCATTGAACTCTGTTATTACTTAACATTGTTAATTATTCATGTTCTCTTTCGGTTTTCATAATTTGTTCATTATTTTGCTTTTTGTTTGTTGTTTCTGTTTTAGGTAAGTTCATTCGTTCATCTCACATGTTAACCATTTCAGTAATTACAAATCATATCTGTTTACAGTCAATTGCTGGCAACTATTTTGATGGTTGGTTATGTGCTCAAAATACCGGTACAGTATTGATTTCAGATTACGCAATTCATATCTACTTCTTTTTTTTAACATATTTTATTTATTTTAACACATCATATTAATATCGACACATAAAGACATTTTTCCAAATAAAAATCATTACTAAAGCTACTAATTTTTTTTTGGGGGGGGGGGGATGTAGCAGGTTTCCTCTAAGACTATCTGTCAACATTATCAAATGCAGATGATTAATAAATCATTGTGCTCTAGTGGTGTCGTTAAACAAAAAAAACTTCTTCTATTATGTTTATCTCGGTGCATGTTAATTTAATTTAATTTAATTTTTAATTAAAATACTTTAGCCTTTATCTCAAAGTTAAGTTTCCATGATCAGGTTCATTTCTCACGAACGGTAAGTTCTAGAACAAGTAAACTTGGTTTTTAGCTGCAGTTATGAATGTTCATCTTAAAGGGACATACCCTAGTTTTAACCCGTAAAAATTAACACTAAGTTTAGTTAATCTACAAACCTGTAACACATTTGAATAAAGTTACAATTGAGTGAAACATGAGTCTGTGGCTTTGAAATGGTGAATTTCATTGAAATACCCTCTAAAAATAGACTAAAACTCGACTCCATGACTGTTTCTTCTCAGAAGCTTATACGTTTTTAAAAATATGAGAAATGCATTTTGTGATATTATAAACACCAGGATGTCCAAAAACACTTCGAATGTACAGAAATGGATAATCTAAACAATAAAATCTAAGTAAAGTATGATTTCAGTTATCAAAAACGCCGCTAATAGTAAAATATATGCCTTAGTGTTTAAACACTAGGATACATGTACATGTATGTCCCTTTAATGCAAGTTTAAATTTTTTTAAAAGTGATGAATATTTTTTGTTTTTAAATTTAATTAAAATATTTATTTATTATTGTAATCTAAGATTAATCCTAATTGTTATATCACAAATTACTGTGATCACTGAGGTGTTGTTAAACATTCATTCATTCATTCATTCATTCATTCATTCATTCATTCATTCATTCATTGCAGGGAAGTTCAGGAAAGGATGTAGTTGCTAGATCTGTAATATCGAAATGGAAGGGTCTTGTTGAGGTATTCTATATAACAAGAACAATTACCAATTGTAGTCTGTTTACCATGTACAGTGAAACCCTCAACACTGGACCCTCTCTAAACGGAAATTCTCTCAAAATTGGATGTTTTCCATGATCCCTGATTTACGCATCTTTTAACACTGAAATTTACCTCTCTAAAGCAGAAACCTCTCTAAATTGAATACTGGATGAATAATTCAGTCCCAATGTGTTTATTTGATGTAAATTGTACTTGTGAAAACCAGACGATAAAATGGTTATCAATTATTATGGCACCACGAATTGCTCTAAATATCTACCTTGAAATACTTGTAAAACTGATTCTACCACAGATTTATTAGAATTATGACATTGTGTCTCTTGGTTGTTTTTGACAAAATGCTGGTGCTGGGGTGTCGTTAAACATTCATTCATTCATTCATTCATTCATTCATTCATTCATTCATTCTTTCAATTATTCATTCATTCATTCATGCATTCATTCATTCACTCACTGATTCATTCATGCATTCATTCATTATTTACAAATGGAGATCACCCATAGAAATCCTTACCGTCGGCATTTCCGTTGCTGTCAGTATGATACAGAAACAAAGTTTTCCGTTGTCTATGACTAAGACTGGGAATATCTCGGTAGATCAATGGAATTATGTGGATGTTATTGGCCGAGGTGTTCCTCCTACCATTGATGAATGTTACAGTATAACGTATATTATTATATAACATTGTGCACTGTATTCAAAAGATAGGGGCAGGACGTAGCCCAGTGATGCGCATTCAGTGTGGGATCGATCCCAGTCAGTGGGCCCATTGGGCTGTTTCTCACTCCAACCAGTGCACCATGACTGGTACATCAAAGACTGTGGTATGTGCTATCCTGTCTATGGGATGGTGCATGTAAAAAAATCCCTTGCTGCTAATCGAAAAGAGTATATGTAGCCCATGCAGTGGCGACAGCAGGTTTCCTCTATCAAAATCTGTGTTGTCCGTAACCATATGTCTGACGCCATATAACCGTAATTAAAATGTGTTGAGTGCAACGTTAAATAAAACATTTCCTTCCTTCAAAAGATAGTTACATGTACATTGCACTTTTAATAGACATCATAAGTTGACATTTTTGTTTGTTTCTTTTTTTAAAACCCCTTTTTTTATTGTAATATAATTATAATATATGATCACGTTAGGTCTGGCAGGTTTTGTTTTAGGCTGGCAGAATTTGTGTCTTGCCAGACCGAATATTCTGCAGGAATGTCTGACAATTTTAAACCCAGCCTGGTAAATTTTCAATCTCAGAGGAATTGTGATTTATGATTGAAAACACACTTGAAATATTTCTCAGTGTTCTCTTAGAAGAACGTGTTTAGTATTTTCAGTGTACACTGACAGTCATGGTATGAAATATTAAAGGCATATTGTCATAGACCACTGACCTATTACATGGCCTAACAAAGTATTACCTAAATATATATATATATATTTGATTTGTCCCTAAATGTACTTTATTGAACCATCTACATAACCACTTATTAATGATATTTTGTAAAAATAATTGAATTATGGCAATGGTCCATAATTTAAAAACTAACATTGCTGAGAGGGTTGACATGGATTTCACTCCATCATAGTGTAGTTAAAGTGATGCAGGTTTGGTCTGTAAAAATTAATGTAACTTTGATTTATTATTCATTTTTAGAGAAATAAGGTCCTAGCATAAATCTGTGACAGTATGCCTTTAAAGGTCTGTTGTTGTTCTTCTTCCAGAAACGCGAACACATTATACAGGTACTTGATGGGGATATGGCTGAGGCAGTAAATAAATAATTTGTTTCCTGTTATTAATTACTGTTTAATGTTATTAAAGGCAACACACCACCATTTGTTGTGTCGTTACTTGTAGCAGCATATCGGTAACTGATAATAACTGTGCAAGTGATATAGTGCCACTTGTATCACAGCAACATAAGGAGGTGCTCAGGCATGGGGGCTGTTAACTGAACAATTTCATGGGAGATCTATATTGATTTTTGACACTGTACTTTTCAGTTAAGAGCACTCTTAAAATTAGTAGTCACATGACCTTTTCGATAGAGTTGTATTTTTTACAGAATATATTCTGACATAGAAATTGTGGTGTGTAACCTGAATGATTAACTTTATAATATAATTGAGTGAAGTTAAAACCAGACCAAAAATTATTTTTCAAATAAGAGTCCAATACATGTGTCACTATATGTTTTCATTTCCAATAAAATCTATTTTAATTTTATATAAAAAAATATTTTAAAATCCTTCATTAAAATTGCTTTTTCGCTAAAAGGAAAAAGTACCTAGAGTTAACTCTCATTATTAATGACATAGTTTGTACGATTTTTCTTGATAATTTGAATTGTGTATAGTGTACATACAGAAAATTTTAGAATGACATCGCGTGTAAGGTTTATCAACACTCGTCCCGTTATTTTATTATAAAGTTGACCTTTAATACAGTAACATGATGAATTATTAAAAACTATCTTGTAAATACTCTCAACTTCTGTTTAGTGTTTTTAAAATAACTTTTAATATTTATGGTACAGTCACATCATGAGTTACTGAAAACTGTTTTGTGAATACACGTACTCAACTTCTGTTCAGTGTTATTAATTAACATAATGTTTATCATATGTGATAGATTAATATCATGACTTACTCGGAATTTATTCATAAAAACACTTATAGTCCATCCCACAAGGAACTCCTTTTTTCATACTATGGAATTTACTACAAGTTATTTATTTTTGAGCTAAATGTTTTCTAAATTGTACACAAACATAGAGGGTTTTTTATGTTATTTCCAAAACACATTTACTTTTCTTCTTAGGTCAAACCAAACTGAAATTATTTACAAAATACATTTTTTTTGGTAGGAGGATAGGACGGACTATAGTTTGGTTTACTGGTGATTTTATTGAACTTTACATACCATACATTAACACACAAGCTAATATTAGTAATAAACATAATGAAGAAACTAAATTGAGTGTGTTATACATGGCTTGAAATAGTGGTCTGCAAAAAGCTATCCAGAGACGGGACCCGGGAAAGACATGCTCGAAACCTTCGTGGTATATGAGTATGGTAAAATTATTCACACTGCTCCATTGTTTAGACCTAGCAGGTGAAATAGAAATGAATGTAGGATCATCTCATCAGCTATTTAGCTCAAGATTCTGTTGTATCGTAATTCCATAATGCTCTAAAATACATCTCAGAGATGCTAATTTTTCACAGACTGTCCCAAACCCTCCTGTCACCCCATGCTGTCTTATTTCTAGCATGCTATTTTTTTTTCTTAGAAAGACATATTGCAATTTAAAAAAACCCAACAGCAGGTCATATTGCACTTCCTGCCTGTATTTTAAGCTCTGTTATAGTAGTTGTTTTTTTTGTGTTTTTTTGACCAGCCTCGGTGGCGTCGTGGTTAGGCCATCGGTCTACAGGCTGGTAGGTACTGGGTTCGGATCCCAGTCGAGGCATGGGATTTTTAATCCAGATACCGACTCCAAACCCTGAGTGAGTGCTCCGCAAGGCTCAGTGGGTAGGTGTAAACCACTTGCACTGACCAGTTATCCATAACTGGTTCAACAATGGTTTGTGCTATCCTGCCTGTGGGAAGCACAAATAAAAGATCCCTTATTGCCTGTTGTAAAAGAGTAGCCTAGGTGGCGACAGAAGGTTTCCTCTAAAAAACAGTGTCAGAATGACCATATTTTTGACGTCCAATAGCCGATGATAAGATAAAAAATCAATGTGCTCTAGTGGCGTTGTTAAATAAAAAAAACTTTACTTTTTTGTTATAGTTTTGTACACTGCACATTGTTTCTGAATACTGGTAATCTCTAATATATTTTCTTTCTTTCTTTCTTTATTAATATGTACTTTGTTTTTAATGATAAATAATTTAAATAAGAGAAATAAAACATAATTATCTGTTCACTGTTGATTTATCAAACAAACACTGAAAATTAAAAAAAAATCCTATTCAAGACAAAATCATACAAACTATGTCAAGAGAGTTACAATAACTCTTGGTCCTTTTTCCTTTTAGCCAAAAAGCAGTTTTAATTCAGGATTGTTAATAGTTCTTTTTATTAAATTTAAATAGGCTTTGTTGGAAACATACCAGGGTAATGTCATCTCCTGATATTTGAATAAATCTTGGCAAAACATTTTTTAAATCTCGTTTTAACTTTGCTTTATTATAAAGTGAACCTTTAACATTGCTGATCATTCATGTTCTGTTTTGGTTGTCATAATTTGTTCATTATTTTGTTTTTTGTTCATTGTTAATCAATTCATTAAGTAGTTATTGGCATACAAAATTCATATTATAATTAAATGCAATATTACTAACAGTTTTCACATTTTATTCTTGTTTTCACAAAATATATCTGTCCCAGACATTGCTATTCAAGGGTAGCTATTACTCTGGCTCCTCATTTATTCCCTGTGACTAGTTCGAGGAGAGTAATTTTTAGCTCTCCTTGGCATGCAAATTTATATGGCATCAATATGGTAATATCTGTAATGTCTCCCCTGGGCCAAGGACAATGCCATTTGAGAGCTAGATGGACATTTGTATGGTTATGATCGCTCTCTCAGTCAGAGGTTATTCTATAGCGAAAACGTGGAATGGCAGACTACCACACGGTAAATAAATATTCCTGCTCTAATACAACAAAAGTTCCACTTTAGAATAACCTCTGACAGAGAGCGAACATAACTGTACAAATGGCAGTCTAGGTCTCGAATGGCAGAGTACTCGAGCTATATCTCCCCATAATCTAGGGGAGCAATTAACCATTCCCCTGAATTTTTTTCACGGTGAGGTCTGCAGTCCCAGACCAATGAAATTGCATCTGCAGACTATAATCGCAATACATATTTTGGTCTTGCCTTTACCAAGTCATAAGGTGAGATATAAGTATGGTACATGTTACTTTTCTAACAGCATAAAATGTTGCATATAGCTTCAGCATTTTGTTTTTGCATTCAAGTCCATTTCTCAGACTCTGACTCGGAACTCTATTAGCATACCCCTATTAGCATGGTCCATTTCTCACAAATGAGTTCTCGACCAAAGAAACTTGGTTTGTAGTTGCACCTATTATGTTTATCTCAGTGCAAGATAATTTTATTTTATTTTTAATTTTTAATTAAAATACTTCAGCCTTTAGCTCAAAATTAAGTTTTCATGATCAGGGCCCAGTTCCTATTATACTTAAGATGACCTAAAGTGCATAACTACTCTTAAGGTGATCTTAGTGCTAAAATCGCTTCCTGGAATGGGGCGCTGGTCCATTTCTCATAAACTATAAGTTCTAGAACAAGTATACTTAGTTTATGAATGTTCATCTCAATGCATGTTTAAAAAATTAACAGTTATTTATTGTTTTTATTTTTTTTTAAATATAATTAAAATATTTATTTGTTAATCTTAGATTAATCCTTCCCATCAATGCAATTCTGCACATGATTTATTGTATACGTTTCCACATGCGAAATTGGGCTTTTTCATATCTGTGTTTTTGCAAACAGATTAATACTATACAAAATTAACATTGTCAAAGTGTCTTTTCAAGCCGAAAGTAAATACTTTGTGTTATGACTTCACCATGCTAAAATCCCGCTCAGAAAACCTTGTATACGGAAAAGGTACAGTGTATATGCTCAATAAATATGCTAAAATCCCGCTCACAAAATCTTGTATATGGAAAAGGTACGGTGTATATGCTCAATAAATATGATGATATTGTGTTAGTGGAAAGCAGGCTTACACTAGTGTTCTGTTTCCATCGGTTTGTTACATGTCAAAACTGAAGTTCAACTGTGTGATAATTATGACCCTTTACTGAATAACCTTGCATGTCGTAAGTGGAGGGTGATGATTAAAAACAAACTATCAGGTTTGTACATTCAAGACAAGTTGACTTTGACATGTATGTAAATTTTAATAATTGATTAGACATGTGAACAGTTCAATTATAATTTTTAGTCCCCAACTGGTTCAACCAGAGGGAACTATAGGTTTTGTCTCTGTATTTAAGTCTTTCTGTTCATCTGTCCCACATATAGTTTTCTGGATTTTATTTTCACAATGCTTCAAGATATTGAACTGAAATGTTTTTATATAGTTTTATTATATACACTTACAGATCAAGTTTGACCAGACCAAGTTGGATTTTCATGGGAATTTATTCAATGGTCATAACTGTCAAAAATTGGAATTTATCAATGTTTCACAGAGTTATGGCCCTTGAACTTAGGAGATGAGAAAATTTGTGGGGCCCAGTAGGGCCAAGTACTGTATTAGCAGTACTCTCGGAATGCTTGTTTGGGTTTTTTCAAGCAGATTGATATATTAATCAGTTATACAATTAATCACTCCAACTCCAGTAAATTACATGTATTTGTGCATAGAAGGGACGTTTCTGATGTTCTTTATAAACAGGTGGTTTGTTATATTGAGGTATTATTAAGTATTCATTCATTCATTTCATATATCATTCATTCATGCATTCACTGCTTTGGTCACAGAATCTCATCAAAATGGGTTTGGTTATGGTACATTTCACCTTAATAGTTATATCCATTTATTTATTTTTTACTGCCGAAGAAAAATTAGATATATTCATTCATATATGTATGTATGTTTTTGTGTGCAACTTTAAAAATGTTTCTTACATTTTAATTTTATTTTACAGCTAAAAGAAAAGGAAAAGCAGAATATCAAAGATAAATTCACGGTAAGTTAATATGTGGGAACCCAGATAGCACACCATGGTTGACCCAACGTTGGCTCAACATAAAGCGTACTGTTGGCCCAACGTAGAATACAGACATTGGCACATGGTCATTTTGTCTCTTGAGCCAATGTTGACTCACTGTTGCCAATTCCACGTTGCACCAATGGTGTACCAACGTGCCAACATTTTCATACCGCGTTATATAGTTGGCCCATCGTTGTGCCAACACTGGGCCAATGTAATTAAAAAAACAAAAGTACAGTTGTATCATTTATTATCGAACTACACATCAGTCTTGTTCATCATCTTTTTTGGATTAAACATGTAGTGTTACAGATCAAGTTTGATTTTCAGTTGCGATTTACCCATCTTTGACAGAGTTATGGCCCTTGAACTTAGGAATATCATAGTAGAACTGCACATGGATATAAACAGTACCAAAGAATAAATATATAATTTATTACATTTCATACAATTTTTATATTTTTGTGTGTGTGTAATTACATTACATAATACATCTACAAGCAATACACCAGACAGTATTCTTTTTAAAACTAAATCACTGAATGGTTAACCATATTTTTAATAAAATTAATTGTGTTCAGTACAGTTTCATAATAGACGTATTATGACCAGAATTCCAACATAATGGAAGTCTATCATCCCAGATATTACCAATGCTCTTTAAGGAAATAAGCTAAACATTTTAAAAATAATTTTTTTTTTAAAATCCACACCAACCTACTAACCTGGGGCCTAATTCACTAAACTCTAGCAACTTTGCGATCTCGCTGTGCAATGCTAAAAGACTTACAAAGAGGATGCTTTGTTGTCTAGCAGAGCCTAAGAGACCTTTGTGAATTAGGCCCCTGGACAGACAGCACAGATGACGTGAGCATTCCTTTAATGTTATTTGAATGTGGCTATAGATTTTATGATCAAATTCACTAAATTGCTATTAATTTTTGGTGTCTTGCTTAAACACCATATATTGTATATTATACTTTAACTTTTAGAGATTTTAGTTAGTTGTCCAAGTGTTAATGTACCTGTATGAAACTGATAATAAATAATTACTGTAAAAAAAAAAAAAATGTTCTGTCATTCTTATTATTTTTCAAACTTGTTACTAAAAAAAAATTAATTTTTTTTACTTATCAGTTGAAATTATGGTAAATGTTTAATCTAATAAAAACAATTTGGTTTATTGTTGATTTGATAGATTTGTGTACAATTTTGTTTTCCGTCATTTATTTACTAAAAATGCTACATATTTTTTTCACCAATTTTTTCCGTTTCAGGGTTTTAACAAAGAGCTGGAAGAAATCTATCGCATCCAGAAGGGTTACGCCATTCCTGATCCAGAACTAAGGCACTCCTTGATAGAGGACAACAAAAAATACATTATCCTTAGATACCAGATATTTCTCAACAAATTCAAGCACTTGAACTTCACAAAAAACCCACAGAAGTATATCAAATACACAGAGGAACAAGTTGGAGAACTTCTTCAGAAATTCTTTGATGTGTCTGCTTAAATCTGACATATAACATTTGACTTTGACAATTACTGACATTTGAACAAACATTAATTTGGAGGCTTTTTGTTTACCAGTCGCTAATTTTACTGGTTTATTTGGGGTTTTTTTTAACTATGAAGTATATCAAATACATAGAGGAACCAATTGGAGAACTTTTTCAGAAATTCTTTAATGCTTCTGCTTAAATCTGTAATATAACATTCGACTTTTACAATGCCTGACATTTGAACAAACGTTAATTTGGAGGCTTTTTGTTTACCAGTAGCTAATTTTACTGGTTTATTTGTTTTTATAAAAGCATATATTGTGAGAAAGTGGAATCGTGAACGGATGTTATATAAATTGTTTTGTTGTATCCAAAGTGTAACAGAAGTTGTTTATTTGTTTTTCAAAAGTATATCTTTGGAGAAAGGAAAAGTAAAGAGATGCAAAATAAGTTATTTTATTTTATCCAAAGTTTGAGGCACACAACTTTAGGAAATGTTTAGCATTTTCTTTAGATGCTTGATTACATTATACATATACCTTGAACAAATGTTTGCTTGTAAGTGGATGAAATTATGTTAATCCTTTGTTAATCCTTCAACATAAATTATGTTTCCTCTATGAATTAACGTTAAGTTCAAGCTCCATGCACAATAGGCATACAAGGGTGGCAATGTATGTTACAAATAGACTTACAAATTTCTATCTAAAATTATCTAACAAATATGATTATTGTAAACTAATTTTATTCAGTGTACATTTAACTGCAATTTTTATAAATACTGCATGTTCATTTCCCGCAATATCGATCTGCATGCGTGCTCTCGACCATGGGTACGAAATTAACAAAGACAAAGGAATAAACAAAAACTGCAGTTTGGTATTCATTGATGAGAACAACTATTGTTTTTCTACAAATTTACATCAAGATTTACTTTTGCATAATCATATTGTTTAATGTCCGCAATGACGTCTCTTGACACGTGGGTGTCAGCTGACTCTGAAGCATGACGTATATTCATGCCGAGAGCTGTCCTCAGTTCAGCCAACAAACGTTCTTCCTAACTTTCGCGAACTATTTGTGTCCATTTGGTTTAGGTCTCACTACACAGATCACTTCCGGGTGAGAGTTTATTCATCACAGTCCACTATAGTTCCAAATTGTGACACATGTTATGGTTCACATATTCACTTGTAGGAAATGGTGAAGAATTAAAATATGTATGTTTAATGGTAAGCCTTCTGGCTGTATTTTGCCCATGTTATTTTGTAATATTGTGCATCAACCTTTTGGGACATGGGTATATAGCGCAAGAGACAGCCGGAGTGAATTAGTTAATGAACCACCTGTTCGGACCGGTACTACAGCCAGATGCGGTCATATAGCAAAAACCTAAGATGGAAATGTTCTCAATTTTGGAGTGAAAATAAATGCTTATATAACGTATGTTCGCAATGGTGTATGTTGTTAGTGCCAACGAGAACCCGTTCTATTGGCAATCTTCATTTGAAGTTGGGCAATTTAACATGGGTTTCAATGGCAGATGACATCTGTGTAGTGAGACCTTAACGTGAAGTGCACAAACCAGTCTAGTAAACATTTTGTTTTGCTCGGTCTGGCTGAACTCAGACCTTGAGATAGCCTACATGTCTTTCGGCCCTGAACTGGCATGTGTATTCAAATTGACACGCATAGTTGGTCTGTTTTTATTACTTTGGTTCAAAGATTTTACAAAGTAAAAATAACAAGTTACAGATCTTCCAGACATTGCTGACATACATGTTGAATGCATGCCGTTAAAATTAATAACTGTGATTATTAAAATAAGCAAACATTATAAGGCCTACGCTGAATTCTGCATAACACCGTTTCTTGTTACCGGTTGCAAGATCGCTATTACACTAATTGAATATTTGGTATTTTAGCCACTTGCAAATTTTAGTAGCCATTTTTGGTAAAAATAGCCAATGGCTAATTTGGCTACCGACAGCGCGAGCCCTGTATGTATATGAGATAATATTTTCAACAATTTTCAGAATGAAAATCTGTCAAAGTTCAATCATTGCAGTGTTTTGGTAGAATGTTTGCTGGCTTATGCAATAACCTTTGTATGCCCATGCTGTGCATGGATAGCTGAAGATGGGGCAGGAGTTTACATGGTGGTAGAATGAATGCTTTTAAGTAACTCATTTGCACTCAGTGGACCCAAAGAGTTTTTCCTTTTTTCAACCAGTGCTTCATGACTAATAAGTTGAAAGACCATGGTATGTGCTTTCATATCAGAAAGTGCATATAAAAGATCCATAGCTGCAGTTTCAACAGGAGTAGCCTTTGTGGTGGCAGCTATTGGATGAAAAACATTGGGTCATTTTGACTCAGTCTTAGACTAAAGCTGCTACATTTTTTTCCCCATTAGCAGCAAAGGATCTTTTATATGCACTTTTCCACAGACAAGATAGTACATACCACAGCAATTAATATATCAGTCATGGTGGACTCGATGGAACGAGAAATAGTCTAATGGGCCCTCTCATGGGGACCAATCCTAGACAGACCACACACCAGGTGAGTGCTTTACCACTGGGCTACATTCCTACCCAAAGTCCATATAAAAGATTCATTACTGCTGATCGGGAAGAGTAGCTTTCGTAGTGGCAACAGGTTTCCTCTATCATTTTACACCAAATGTGACAATAACAGCTGGTTTAAGAGTATGCTGTGGTGTCATTACGCAAAGATCTCCCTGAAGTTAAATCAGTATGGTGATTTCCCAGATGATTTAGAAGTTACAAACTCTTGTGATTGTGGATTCGTGTACATGTACTTTAGAATCCGTTAAAAAAAAAACCCCTCATCATATAAAGACAACCATTTTTAATATTGCAATAGTTAAATGATCTGTTTTAAGGCTAGAAGGTAATGAGTTCATATCTCACCACTTGTACCACATGCCATATCGGCCAGTTGACAATAGCTTGGTAACTCCTTAGACTGCATAATAGAGGTGGATTTTTTAACATGTTGGACTATGCGAAATGTGTGACCACATATACAGGTGGATCATAGTCAGGTTAATTATGCAGTAATATTTACTGCAGGATATTTTAAATAAAGTGCAATATTGAACATGTTATTATCTTTGTTCTTTTTTTGTCTAGTTTAATAGATAATTGTGAGATTTTTAAAATGTTCATTATGGATTTTCATCATCTCACGTTCAACATTTTATGCACAAGTATCGCCAAACATCAATCCCAGGTGTGAATGTTATGGTTCAATCCCAGGTGTGAATATATATGCAAGGGCAACAGTAATTAAATAAATATATTTATCCTGCAATCACTGTATTCATTGGCAAGATATGATGACTAGATAAATCTCTATATTTTTGGTCACTGACCAAAAATATAGGTCACGTGACATAAGCCCGACTTGAGTATTTCAGACTAGATTTTCAATAAACATACTCATTAAATGTTTTAGTACAGTAAATACAAATAACTTTTAGTTTTGCGATAACAATGCAAAACCTGTACATTTATTTTTTAATTAAAGTTTAAAAAGGTGTTTTGAATGACGGAATGTAGCTAGCGCCTTACGAAGAACGACGTCATGCATCTTTTATGACGTCATACAGCAAAAGCCTTGCTAGGTTGATGATACTCAATGTGTATACACAAAAATGAA
The DNA here is from genome assembly GCF_016097555.1 of Gigantopelta aegis. Lineage (NCBI taxonomy): Eukaryota > Metazoa > Mollusca > Gastropoda > Neomphalida > Peltospiridae > Gigantopelta > Gigantopelta aegis. Next base: position 53,927,395 of record NC_054706.1, read on the forward strand.
ATAAATAATGATTTTCCAACTGTTCCTGTAGGATTGCAGGATAAAAGACATAACTGGTTTCTATCATAAGATATCGGCTTTATCCTGCTCAGGTCGAATGGTGAATGTAGCTCGGCAGAGACTCCCTGCATTTGCCATTCTAACCTTCGCAGGATAAAGCCGATATCTTTAGATTGCAACCAGTTATTCAATATATACTAAAACGCAAAAGAAACGCAGGTCCTGAAAATGCGAAAGAATTGCACTTTGTAAAGCAGTATCTTTGGTGGAATTGAACCTCAACTGTGTTAAAGGACATGGCACACACCCACACCGCAGTCCCACCTGCGTGTCAATTTCATTACCTGTGTGACGTCACGAATTCTCAAAACACGTTGTTTGCACGTGCTGGATCATCCGTATCATGAATCCAGTGCAAACACACTCATTGAAATGCTTATAAAGCCTACACACCTGGATTTAATCGCATAAATTCAATTTGAGTAGTGACAGACAACAGAATCACATTTTAAAAAATGCCGCGACTGACGCAACTCCAGCGAGGGATGGCCATCGGTATGTTGCAAGCCGGACAGACCCGTACTGCTGTAGCCAGACAATTGGGATGTCATGTTTCGACAATCGCACGCCTTTCTCACGTCACCAAATCACTGGATCTGTGAACGATCGACCACGCACCGGCCGCCCGATACGGTGACCAAAGCCCTAGACCGATACATCCGGGTGACCCACCTTAGGAATCGGATGCTGCCAGCAGCTAAACACCGCTCACCAGGTGCGTGGTCCACGTGGTCCAGTGTCCGCCATACCGTCCGACGCCGTCTGAGGGCAGCAGGACTCCGTAACCGCCGTCCTTATGTGGGACAATATTGACCCCTCGGCACCGCCAACAACGTCAACAGTGGGCGCAACAACATCAAAGATGGCGACGTGGCCAGTGGCAACAAGTTCTGTTTACTGATGAGAGCCGTTACAATCTTTCCAACGCTGATGGCCGAATCCGAGTATGGCGACGTCGACATGAACGTTACTCCGACTGCTGCGTTCTGCAGGCCGACCGATGGGGCGGGGGTAGTGTGATGGTGTGGGGTGGGGTTCTCATTCAACCACAGAACACAACTTCATGTGTTCAGACAACGCGTTAATGCCGCCGTGTACCAAAATGACGGTTCAATCACGTCGTTCCCTTCTTTGCCGCTCACCCACGTGTGCGCTTGCTGCAGCAAGACAATGCCAGGCCGCACACTGCCAGGGCAACACAGGCGTTGCTGGCTCAGCACAACATCCCAACGTTGCCGTGGCACCGGACATGGCGCCTATCGAACACGTCTGGGATGAAATCGGACGTCGCCTTCAGGCTCGCGGACAACCTCAGAATATGCAGGCGCTGGAGGCAGCATTGGTCCATGAATGGAACTCACTCCCTCAGGCATTCTTTCAACGGCTTGTCAACTCAATGAGGAGACGTTTGCACTGCCTGTTTTGAATGCCCAGGGTGGTCACACGCGATACTGACTTTGACAATGCTACAGGTCGTCTCTTTCACATTTTTAACATGGACCCCCACCCTACTTTATGACATGAAACAATAGCCAAAAAGGAATTCAATCAAACATTTCCAACACCAATGTGTGCCGAATTGGTGTAGCTCCAAAATAAATGTTGAAATCTTCATTTCGTTTTGTTTTTTTAATATTTTATATCCAATTTAATGAGAACCTGCGTTTCTTTTGCGTTTTAGTATATAATGTCAAAATCTCCTCCACTCAACACCCCCCCCCCCCCCCCCCAGCATATGTGGCTTTCCTACTCATTGCTTGTATATCCATCTATGACCACAGTTTTTGCAAGTGTTATTCATTTTATTTAGCAGTACTGTAATGTCAGCAGCAATGCCTACATGTCTGTTGACCATGGTTAAACAAAGACGAGACGGGTGTGGTTTTGAAACAAAATTTTAACTGATTTATTGAACAAAAGAGCCAACAATGATAAAAAAAAAACCCCAAAACAATACACACTTTAATAAATATGAATAAATCATGTGTTTTAGTGATGTGTCAGAACAAAAGCACAATATACATGTACATATACAACAACAATAAATGCTTTAATTAAAAGATGAACTTTTATATCCTTTGTAGTGATCACATTTATAAATATGCACTGTAGTAGAAAGGATTGATTAAAGGAAGGTATATATTCCTAACCCATCATAATTTTAATGCCTACATCCACTATTACCTCGAACATTATTTGTCAATAACATGAGTTCTTTTACAAAACTGGGATTTCAATCTTTAAACAAAACTGCAGGAATAGGAAGAATATTAAAACCCCTACAAAGGATGATTTGTCCATGATTTTTATAGTAATGGAAACAACAGTGTTAAAATATTAGAATGCTACCACCATATGTTAGTCTTTTAAATCGGGTATATATCTATATCAATTTTTGATACATCGGATAAATGAAACATGAAATAACAGACCTCCCCGTATACGGTGAACTATCACTCCCTTGAGACTAGTTCAGTGAGAGTAATATTTAGCTCAGACAGCCGAGTGCTTGCATTGCAGGATTAAATCATCTCGGTGGATCCATTCAACTGATAAAGTTTTTTCTCATTCCACCCAATGCACAACTGGTCAAAGGCCATCGCATGTGCTTTCCTGTCTATGGGAAAGTGCATATAAAAGATACCTGGCTGCATTATGAAAAATGTAGTGGGTTTCCTTTAATGACCGTCAGAATGACCAAACAGCCAATGATTAATTAATGATTGTGCTCTAGTGGTGTCATTAAACAAAACAAACTTTAACTTTATATATGGTATCAACATATCTTAAATGAACCCCCATAATATAAATTAGTGGAGCAATTACTTTTTTTTTTTTTTTTTTCTTTTTTTTTACTTACTCCCCTCATGTCGAGGTCTGATGTATTATTTACGTGAAAAATTAAATTCAACTTGCTATTGCTGAAGTTAATGTCAAAAGATTATCTTCATACATGTATGTATGGTCTCTAAGACAGAATAAGAACAGCTGTCAAGTAACATTTAGCAGGTTCCTGAAAATTGCAAATATGGAAGTTTCATTCACCCAGTAAATCTAGTTTTGTGTAATCATTTTTTACTAATCACACATGAAATTTAGGACATAATATAGATATTTATAACAGTTATGTAAAATGAAATGGTTTATATGTAAAAATTGTTTGGTGTGACCTATACATAGGTATGCAATGTTTCAAATGACCGAGGACTCAATTCTGTCCTCTGAGTAATCTGTCTGCCATACTCTTGCTCACACAGTCACAGGTACCCCCAAACCGAAACCCCTAGTATTAATACTATAGTTACATATATAACACAACTATAGCACCCTCAGCATTATTGGTTGGGGATAGCTGTGCATTATTGGTTGGGGATAGCTGTGCATTATTGGTTGGGGATAGCTGTGCTCTTGCTTGACATTTCTTAGATTTTATGTCTTTGACTGAAATTCGGGGCTTTGTCTTCTGTGGGGCAGGACATAGCCCAGTCAGTGGTAAAGTGCTCGCTTGATGCACGGTCGGTTTAGGATCAATCCCTGTCGATGGGCCCATTGGGCTATTTCTCGTTCCAGCCAGTGCACTATGACTGGTATATCAAAGGCCGTGGTATGTGTTAATCCTGTCTGTGGGATGGTGCATATAAAAGATCCCTTGCTACTGATGGAAAAATGTAACAGGTTTCCTCTCCAAGACTCTATGTCAATATCACTAGTATATGTTTGACATCCAAAAGCTGATGATCAATAAATCTATGTGCTCTAGTGGTGTCGTTAAATGAAACAAAGCTATTTGCTATATTCTTCCATGCTGTGTTCTAGGTATTCCATTGAAGGTAATAGCTATACATCACTCAAGTCTGTGATAAGTGATCTCTTCATGTTATCTTCATACAGAGATGAAAGTGGGTTACGAAAAAATATCTGGAAATTTTAATATTGGTGGTAAACAACTGAGATTGGCCCTAAGATTAGAGTTGCACAACCATATAAAGTGACCGCTCCAATTCAGAATATATGCAAAATATCAATCAAAACCATATCGTCAGTTTTGGATGGAGAATACAGAAAATTTTTAACAAACAGGAAAACCTGGAAACACTGTACAGACAAGTAGGATTGATCCCTGTCGGTGGACCTATTTGGCTATTTCTCGTTCCAGCCAGTTCTCCATGACTGGCATATCAAAGGCTGTGGTATGCACTACCCTGTCTATGGGATGGTGCATATAAAAGATCCCTTGCTGCTAATTGAAAAGAGTAGCCCATGAAGTGGCGACAGCGGGTTTCCTCTCACAATATCTGTGTTCCTTAACCATATGTCTGATGCCATATAACCTTAAATAAAATGTGTTGAGTGCATCGTTAAATAAAACATTTCTTTCTTTTTTCTTTCTGATAAATTCTGAAAACTTTCATCTCCGATAAGTTATTTGCTTTGTTCTTGTATGCTGTTTTCTAGATCTTCTGTTGCAGACAGCAGCTCTATGTCACTCAAACTTTTGTCTTCCATGACGAGCGATCTCTCCATGTTATCTGCCTCTCTGACACAATCCTCGTCCTCAAAGTCCGAGTTAAAGCCATCTTCTGCTGCCAACATGTTAACAGGGTCGTCGAAATAGTGTGCTGGTAACACACTGTCAGGAAGTTTATAATCTGTATATAATAATTAAAAAAATAAGAATGCAAATAATCTGGAATTGGAATCATTTTCTCAACTATAATTAGTACCTCCCTCCACTAAACATATTTTGTCAATAATTTCAGCTGACTTGATGTAAAAAGAAAAACCAAAAATGTCTCGGAAATAACAAAAATGCTATATGTGCAGCTTGTAAAACAAACTTTATACCCACCCATTATAAAGAATGTTGTCTGCTTTACATAGTTTGAAATTATATTTTCATAATTATTTTATCCTACTAAACTTTATATTTAATTTTGTTTTCCCATATGTCTCTGCTGGTTGGAGATTCATTTTGTATGTATTGAATACATTTTTCCTTTTCTTTTTACATGAATCCAAACATAAATAATCTCAAAAAAACTCATTTAGTGAAGGATGAAATACACATGTAAGGTATAATTTTGCTATGACTTTAATATTCATTAATATGTTGACTAGTAGCATTCCACTTACTAAGCACAGACCATTTCACTCCTTAACCCAAAATTATTTACAGCACAAACCTGATGAAACAGTCTGACTGAAATTATATCATACTGCTTATCTGATTTAGTCTCTATTAGAAGATATCACATAAAGGTATTTCAAATGTATCAGCATCAGCTTTATTTGGTGCTGTTGGATTTTTGTGTCAGCAGTGTTTTGAATGGTATGCCATCCGGACATGCAATAACACTGGCCATGGCTGGATCAGGTTGAAGCAGCCACTAAGATCTGGGCCCTTGCTTATAAAACTTTACACTCTAGACTCAAATCATTAAAAATGTCACATCCATGCAGTTGTATGGCATTGCCATGACGTTTTTATTAGCTGGGTTGACCTACTTTGCTCAAACTGCTAGCATACTGCCTACATCATCATCTGGGATGCCAGTCTGTTCAGTTTACAATACAATAGGACACTATAATATTTATTTAAAAATGATTGAGCTGCTTACCAGAAGATTTGAAGTTCTGGGATCGACATACTGGGTCGTGACATTTCTGGTAATAAACACCTCTCTTCATATCCACAACCAACCTAAACAACAACAACAACAACAAAATTCTTAAATACAGCCAATCCTTTTTTAAATTACAACTGAATTATGTTGAAAATATTTTTAATTTTATTGTTAAACTCAAAATGTGAAAAAAAAAGAAAAAGGATTAAATAGGTAATTTTGTTTCTTTAGTTATTGGTTATTTGTTAATAAAAGAGGCGGGATCTAGCTCAGTTGGTAGAGTGCTCGCTTTGAAATTCTCTGATTGGGCTTTTTTCCCGTCCCAACCAGTGCCCCATGACTGGTATACCAAAGGCCGTGGTATGTACTGTCCTGTCTATGGGAAAGCACATATAAAAGATCCCTTGCTACTAATGGAAAAATTTAGCAGGTTTCCTCTAAGTGTCACAGTGACCAAATGTTTAACATCCAATAGCTGATGATTAATAAATCAATGTACTCTAGTGGTGTCGTTAAACAAACAAAAAACTTTGTTAATAAAAATGAAAATTTTCCAATCTTTTTTATTTAGTGTTCAACCAACAAGCTTACCTAAAGAGAATAATTTACATTATGTGCAAAAATTAACATCAACCCCTGCAACTGCCCACGGCAATCGGCAATGCCGTGGAATTTTTAATTCTCCACAGCACTTTTTTGCCTTGACTATATTTAGGGTGGGTTTTTTCAATGGCATGTGTTTTTGCTGTGGACATTTTCTTAATTGCACAGTTTGTTGCATTATTCTAACCACTTACATAACATTATTGCTGTGATGTTCACGGCCAATGTTTTCACAGAAACGGAACCTTGCCAGGTCATAAACCAGAAGTTCATCGTGGGTGAAGTAGGACCAGTGTCTGATGTAACCATGGTGACCATCACTAGTGATGATGCTCAGTATGAAGTCATCAATCTCTGGGTATGGTGATTTTGTGTAACCCTCGATTGTATCTGAATGATAGAAAGAGATGTTTTGTTTTACAACACCTCAGCACATTGTTTAGTTGATAGCTATCAGGTGTAATAGTAATTACTGTAATTTAGTTTAGAACAGATTGTTAAAACTGTTTTGTTATAAACTTATTTGTTTGAGTAAGTCTACTAATTGTATCAACATGAATAACATTTTTATACACATCATTCATCGTTATTTTATTGTCTTGTGCTGTTCATATTACAATATATAGGGGTGGGGGGGGTTTAGAGAAGAAAAAAAAGGCGAATTGAAATTTTAATGCATATGGTTTAGTTTGTTAAAATAATTGTTTCCTTCTGTTTCAAAATGCTGAAATCATTTTGAAAATATAAATATGGAAAATAATTACTGAAATATGTTAAATATAGTGTCCTTGTTTATCGCATTTGGAAAAACTCAAACTGTTTTGTAAATCTGTATTGTTGCATAACATACAATTCTTTAATCACTTAATGTCTCATTAAAAAACCCATTTATTCTTATAATACCTGTAGTGTTTGTCAGATTGTTTTCATTTGTTCGTTCAGTCTTTCGTCTGGTAAGTCTAGTGGATGAATCAGCTAACTCATATGTTAGAATTTTTAATTTGTCTGTGTACCTGAAGAATAAAACAGCTCATTTTCAACAATGATTTGCAATCCCTCTCTAATTAATAAAATATACCTTAAAAGTTTTGCTTTAATTTGAGAAAATCATGTTCTTTGCAATATCATTTGAAAGTTTCCATGTAAAAGACTTTGGAACATGAATATGCAATTAGGTGTAAATTACATCTTGGGGCTTGAACTTAAAGGTAACACACCACCATGTGTCGTGTTGTTACTTGCTGTAGCAGCTTAATATAGTCCAGTTTTCGAAATAGTTCCTCATAAAAAAAATACTACAAAATTTTAATATACCTTTTGAAACCTTCTTTGATGATTATATGTAGGATGACCTCAGTAGTATTAAAATAACCCATTGGTTTGAAGTTACTTGTTATATTTAGTACTAACTGATAACAACTGTGCAAGTGGTATGGTGCCACTTATATAACAGCACCATGAGGCGGTGTTCGGGCATAGGGGCCATTAATTGAAAAATGTTGTGGTTGACCTATGTTAATTTTTCACACAGTACATGTCAGTTGAGAGCACTTCCTAAAATTAGTAGTCATGTGACCCTCTCGACAGAGATTTATTTCTCACAGAACATATTCTGACACAGAAAATGTATTAACTGCATGGAGTAATTAATGGTGGTGTGTAACCTAAAGCCAGCAATGACAGCAGTTGCCATAGTTACGATATGAATTGCTGTAGGTCAGGGGCTTTACCGATGGCAGTTTTTTTACTACTCGATAAAAATTATTGTCATTATTTGAGGGATAATATTTGGTTTTTAATTTTGTTTCTATTTGTTGCAAAGTTACAGGTTTAAAATTGCCATAGCCATAGATATCAAATTCTTCAGTTTGACACTGCATATCATAATAAAAGCAAGAACTTTCAAAAACTAGGGCATGTTATATACATACATGTCCATAACTAAAACTTAATAAATTAATACACAAACCTGACATTACAAATAAGGGAACTGAAGAATATTTCTTTCTCTTTGTTAATGGTTGATCTGTCTGGCAGCTCGTAGGTGTTTTGCTGTGACAATTTCAATGGATTATTCTTTCCAAGTTTGCTGGATTTGTAGAGTCGAAAATTACGATTCTTTGTGTACACACCTGTAACAGTAAAAGAGAATTGAATACAATTAAAATTTAACCGAAATTTAACATCTCAGTACATTATTAATGATCAAATATTTCTGTCAAAAAGATCATCATTATGACAAATAATTTACAACATAAAATAAAACAGTATAATCACCAATGACCTATTACCTCTTTTTCTCATAGGACAGCACATACCACAGTCTTTCCAGGGCTTGCTAAATCATCTATTAAACTTTAAAAATTGCTGAAACAGATATTTTGTAAAAAAATATATAAATTATTACATGAAATCATTTTGCAAAATTAAAATAAAATTCGCCAATTGTTTTTAAAATTCACAATTGGCGAATTTGGCGAGTGCCAGAGCTAGCCCTGTCTTTCATATGCTGGTCATGAGTGACCAATAAAAAAAGTAAAAAATCCAACTCATCACGAAATCCTTATCAAGTGTCTTTAAAAATATATGGTTTTACCTGTATCACAAAACAAAACCTCTGTGTCATTCTTTCCTTGGACCACTAATGATTCTAATTCCGCCTGTGTGAAGGAATCCATCACTAATTGCCTCTCTTGTCGTCTTTTATGTTCTGTTACTGATCTCTCACTTTCTGACTTCACTGTATCATCTGTATGGTGTTCTTTTTCAGAGAAACATTTCAAATTTCTTGGATCAGTCTGAACGTTACTCTTGTTTTCACTTTCCGTTGTGTCTTGCTTGGTGCTACAAAGTTCATCTTTTGGATTATTCTCAGTGGACAACTGGTCCAATGGTGCACGATTCATGTTTTTCAAATCGAGGGCTACGTCCAAAAGTATGTTGAAAATATAATTCACAAATTTCCCTGAAAAAAACAACAAAAAATTAAAATAATGTTTACAAACTGTATGTTGTTTAATCAGTGACTATATAATTAAACATTGATCAGTTGGTACAAACTGAAAATCAATCACAATTTCAATAGAAGGAAGGAAGGAAGGAAATGGTTTATTTAACAACGCAGAACACATTTTATTTACAGTTATATGGCATCGGACATATGGTTAAGGACCACACAGATATTGAGGGAGGAACCCGTTGTCGCCACTTCATGGGCTACTCTTTTCGATTAGCAGCAAGGGATTTTTAATATGCACCATCCCATAAACAGGATAGCACATACCACGGCCTTTGATTTACCAGTCGTGGTGCACTGGCTGGAGCGAGAAATAGCCCAATGGGCTCACTGATGGGGATTGATCCCAAACTGACCGCACATCAAGCAAGCGCTAATTTCAACAGATTCCACAAAGTACATTGACCAATATACAAAACATAACCTGTAGATGCAAAAAGGTGTTAGTTTTTAATAACAGCCTTTAAAACATACCATTTTTAAACACATAGGTGAAAAAATATATATCCCTTACCTGCATGTGTGTTGTCTTTAAATGCAACGTCAGTCAGTTGGAAAATTAGGTGACGACTGAATTTTTTGTTGGTACTACAAAAGAAGGTGTCTAAACATAAAAAAACTCATCCCATTTAGTGAAAGAGATTATGTGGTACAGAATTAAGTTAAAATGCAAACACAAAAGTCAATTTGAATTTGTTTGCTTGGTAGTCATATGGCACTGGTTGGGACAAAAAATCCACTGGGTTTGCCAATGAGGTTCAATCCTATGACCCAAGCACCTCAGGCGAGCGCTCTACCAACTGAGCTAGATCCTGTCCTTCCTTGCCTGGTGAGCAGTCAGTAATCCTACCTTCAGCTGTTTTAGCATGTTGCTAAGCTGAATATTATTGTACGAGAAATGAAACTACAGCTATTAGGTCTTTAGCATATATGGTTAGTTTAACACTTGGTTTAGAATGAAAGAGAAAACCTACTGCTACCACAGAGGTTATAATAGTGTACCTGGCCTGGTGCTTAATAAACTTTTAGAGTCTAGACTCGAGACTTTAATAAGAGTCTGAGACAGTAATGTCATGACAAGGCCATACAAATTGTATGTGTGTGACATCATTTGAGATTGAATTTGAACTCTAAAAGTTTGAGACAGTAATGTCATGACAAGGCCATACAAATTGTGTGCGTGTGACATCATTTGAGATTGAATTTGAACTCTAAAAGTTTGAGACAGTAATGTCAGGACAAGGCCATACAAATTGTGTGTGTGTGACATCATTTGAGATTGAATTTGAACTCTAAAAGTTTGAGACAGTAATGTCACGACAAGGCCATACAAATTGTGTGTGTGACATCATTTGAGACTGAATTTGAACTCTAAAAGTTTGAGACAGTAATGTCACGACAAGGCCATACAAATTGTGTGCGTGTGACATCATTTGAGATTGAATTTGAACTCTAAAAGTTTGAGACAGTAATGTCATGACAAGGCCATACAAATTGTGTGCGTGTGACATCATTTGAGATTGAATTTGAACTCTAAAAGTTTGAGACAGTAATGTCATGACAAGGCCATACAAATTGTGTGCGTGTGACATCATTTGAGATTGAATTTGAACTCTAAAAGTTTGAGACAGTAATGTCATGACAAGGCCATACAAATTGTGTGTGTGTGACATCATTTGAGATTGCATCTGAACTCTAAACGTTTTATAAGCATGAGTCCAGATACCTCAATCATGACATTGAGTTACAATTAATACTGTTGGAAAAAACCAGGTCATTGATGAGATTGTAGGGTTTTGTGGAGTGATGTCTAATTTTAAAAGGTTCTGCATATCATATACAGATACGGTTAAGAAACACTCCATTATTTGATGCATGAGAAGTTGCTCGCACTCATCTCACCCAAAAATGGCAAGTGGTGAAGTTTCTGGAATTCACCTTTCATCATTTTGCATTAGTGTATGTTCTTACGATGCTTATTTTTACATATATGTGGAACAGCTCTCACTCCTTATTTGAAATATTTCTTGCCTGGAATTATTAGGAGAGCCACGAAGAGGGCTGCAATATCACCGTCAGGTAGGACCTATGTAGTATTAAGTGGTGATCTGATACAAAGTCGGACATCTTTTTACCTGGAATCCAAGTCGAGAACATCGCTCCGAGTACACGTCACACCAAACTGATGCTTCATCCAGAAGGACACATACTAAAAATATTGCAACACATTGTTCAGTATAGCCACGAGCACATCATAGTGCCATTTTTCCTATGAACTACATATACCCATAATACATGTAACAGAAAAATCAACCTCCACTGAGGGGATTCGAACTACGGACTCTCATTACGAGAAAGAAAGAAATGTTTTATTTAATGACGCACTCAACACATTTTATTTACGGTTATATAGCGTCAGACATATGGTTAAGGAACACACATATTTTGAGAGGAAACCCGCTGTCGCCATTACATGGGCTACTCTTCCGATAGGCAGCAAGGGATCTTTTATTTGCGCTTCCCACAGTCAGGATAGCACAAACCATGGCCTTTGTTGAACCAGTTATGGATAACTGGTCGGTGCAAGTGGTTTACACCTACCCATTGAGCCTTGCGGAGCACTCACTCAGGGTTTGGAGTCGGTATCTGGATTAAAAATCCCATGCCGCAACTGGGATCCGAACCCAGTACCTACCAGCCTGTAGACCGATGGCCTGCCACGACGCCACCGAGGCCGGTCCTCTCATTACGAGAGTCCAGCACTCTACCAACTGAGCTGATAGAAAAATTCCCACTAGCTACTGTTAGTAGGAGCATTTTATCTAAACACTACTACATACTCCCCCCTCAAGTGAAGCTTCGTCCCAGAGCTATGGGCCACGGGCAGTTGAACTGTTATGGGTCCCGACTGGGTTATAATTTAATTCTTGTGTTAAGAACATACCCAGTCCCTACGTTGGCTCCAAATGAAACAAAAAAAATCAACCTCTACTGAGGGGATTCGAACCATGGACTCTCAGTACGTGAGTTCAGTGCTCTACCAACTGAGCTAATAGGGAAGTTCTCACTAGCTACTGCCAGTAGGAGCACTTTATACCAACACTACTACATACATGTCATAAACCCATTTGATATTTACCATTATTCAGGGGCCTAGCTTCCATATACGCAGGTATGCAGCTACGTACCACCTGAGATTACAATTTTTTTTTTTTAATTAAAATATACGATGTAAACGCATAGCCAATAGCGTTTTATTTCATCACGGAAAAAGTCTGCGTACCAACTGAAAATCCCAAGCTAGGCCCCTGTTATTAATGCAGCAAAGCCTCAACAAATACACTTAGTTTATATTTTCCATATTAAAAAACATGTGTCGAATCCTCTGTATGCAACTCTCCACGTTAACTTTTCCGTCTAGGAGCCAGTTGGTGCCTACTTGTATTTTTATATAGATACTATGAAATATTTTAATTGCAATGTAGAGGGCTAGTATATGTCCCACTTTTTTTTAACCCAACTCAGAGCTTCTAGATTATGGTAGCTCCACTCCCATGGCTAGTGGTATTCAATTCTGGGCTAGTAAATAACTACTATTGCCATGCCCGACGGCTAGTGAAAAAAGTTATAAAATGTTACATTTAAGTCTGTTTTGTAAATACAAATATCCTTAATCTCCTCCCCAAAATTTAAGGTTTTTTAAGCTCTATTTCCCTCTAGGTGACATATCCAATTATTACTATTAGTAAAATGTTTTATTTACTTAAAAGTAGGGCTAGTGAATTTTTAATCACGGCTAGTAAATTTTTTAAATCATGGCTAGTTATATTTATCAAAATTCTAGAAGACCTGCCAACTTTGTCAGAAAGTAACATACAACTTACTTTCCACCATGTAAGTATATTGTTCAAATTATTTTGAGGATGAAGTACCTTTAACTGGAAAAACACTACTACGAACCAATTTTCATTTTCCCTATCTTTATATGAGATAATTCAAAAATTCATTACTTACTAGGTCTGGAGAATGATATTTGCTAATTCTATGTAATTTCAAGATTTTTCATAACCGGTATTGAGCCTCACAGGGATTTAGATTACACCAAAGCTGAGGCAATTAAGGGTGTGCCCAAAATTAATGTATGTTATTTGTTTTGAGATATTTTATTGATAAAAAAAAAGTCAAAAGGATTACACAACAGGCAGAGCCTATATAAGTGCTCTCCTAAACAAGATGGACATCAGACAATAATCAATATTCATAATCATATATAAAACATAATAACATAATGTCCAATGGCATAAAGAATTAGCAATGTATGTTAAGCTGTAATTAGATTAATTAATTAAAATAATGTATTCCTAAATATGTACAACTTTTTACCAACTATTATTAACATTACTGCACTAAATAGAATCTGTCCGGGTTGGGTATCTGGCTATCCAGATGCCAAACCCGGGACAGACATGCTCGAAACCTCCGTGGTATATGAGCATGGAAAAAGTTACACACATACACTAAATAGACCATGGTATACTTAGAACAAACAAAAAGCCTGTTATGCCCAAATTAGTGAGGTCTGATAAAACTCGACAATCGTTGAGGGGAAGAAAAACAGGGATTACTGGCAAGACTAAACCAACCTTGAACAAAGTGTGAACCATTTCATTGCCATTTTTCATGGGGTTCTTCTCCTTATCAAACTCAAGGTCAAAATAAAGCTTGCAAACAGCACCTGAAAAATAAAATTCAGTGTTATTCACAATCTGTGTCAAAGATACCATAAAGAATCCTTGATGAAGGCTGAAACATAAAATATAAAGTGTGATTTTGGTGAAATATGAGATCCATATACTTTTAAGTTTAAATAACATTTTATTCAGATATGTTGACAAACATGTAGGACCCATTACCTACATGTAAAGGACATTTGTTAATCCAAACAAAGTACTGGTATCTGATATTCACATTTTTGCAAGACATAGATGCTCTATTGAAGGGTAACGAGTATACACATGTATATGAATGGACGGATGGATGGATGGACGGATGGATGGATGAAAAGATAATCCTGTCAGCCAGCTAAGTCAGTATGTTTAGTCAAGACATCATGCATGAACCGTAATTGCATATATGCATAAAAATTAATGATTGGATCTACTATTTGTACTAACCCTCTGGAATCACCTCATAATGATGTCTTTGAGGTTCTTTCAACTGGCTGAAAAACAGAAGACATTTGTCACCAATCACAAAATATGTATCAATAAAATAAATGATATTACTTTTTTTTGGTTTCCATATAAACATCAAAACCTAATTTTAAAATTAAATAAAAACTATGTGTTATTTGAAGTCATAATGTTACAGAAGAAAATAAACATTGTACATGTACAAGATGCAAGATGTACCTGATTTCAGGGCTAACTCTGGATCAGCAGATAGAAAATTTCACCAAATTATATATTAAAGTAACAAATTTTACAGATACCCAGTTATTTTGTAACAAATATCAATTAATACTTGAAATTCTGTCGCCAAATTAAAATAAACTTCTGCCAATTGTTTTTAAAATTCGCAATTGCCGAACTTGGCGAGTGCCAGAGCCAGCCCTGAATTTGTAGTCAGGGTTTCTGCCAAAGGGTAAAACGAGTATGGCACCATACCCAAAAGTTTTGCAGATATTATTTTTTTAAGTTGACCTTTTGACAAAATTAATTCCTCTCATCATTACAGTATGATTTGCTTAACCCTAACCCTAAACCAAACCCATTTTCTTTCTACAGCAGTTGCATGCAGCACACACATCGTAAATATTCAATTCCATAGCGCCATATCCAAAAATTTCTTTCTGGCAGAAACCCTGGTAGTGTGAGGTGCAAAGAGTAAGGATTTACTCCCTTCTGTGAACCCAGTGGTTTTTCCCCCCAAGTCCAACCAGTGTCCCTATAATGGTATACACAAAGGATGTGGTATGTGCTATCCTGTCTGTGAGAAAGCACATATAAAAGATCCCTTGCCTATTTCCTCTCTCACTAGACATATGTGTTATAAAAACACATATCCAGTTTTAAAAATACTGAGGTGTCATTGAAGAAAAATACCTTTCTTTCACTACAGAGATTTATCCAGGATATTTTGCCAGGGTGCCATGTCTGATGGAATTAGCATGAGTAAATCATACTTGGGATATTTTTTCCGGCCACTGAATCATGCAGTGCACCACTGTTAAATTAGTGTATTGGAACACACATGACTAAATATATTTATTATCCATTAAATGCTTTTGTAGGAGATAACGCTGGCCATATAATTTGCGACATCTCCTGCGATATTCTCCGCAGGTGATATCGCTTCTTATAATCTTGATTGGTCAGATTTTAATCACAAGACAATATTTTGTTTAGTCACTGTGCTTGTTTCAGTGCTAAACCTATCATTAGTGATGTCATGCCACTGCCATTCTGCTAGTTAACGAGTCTACCGCTGCCAAATATAGTGACATTCAACCCACATTGTAAACTGACTGGAGTGTGTGCTGTATTGTGATTGGTTAATTACATTCTTTTTCCGGGATCAAATGAAAATAACACCCAGAAAACTCACAATGTCATTAGAAAGTGACGTCATTAGCAATTGGAACAGGCGAAGTTAACGATTCAAGGGTCTACAGTTAGATTGTAGCCAGGTATTTCTCATAAATTATGAGATCACAAGACACTCGGGGAGTATCCTCTATATATTGGGAATTTTCAGTACAGAAATTCGGAATTTTCAGTGCCACTTTCTTTTGTGATGGGGCCTTTGTTTAGACCCACAGAATGCCTGGACAAATCCCTGCACTAAAAAACTACTGACCTGTAGTAGTGCCAGAACCCCGGTAGACTGGCCACCAGGTATCTCCTCTGACCAGTTTCCTTCCCCAGGGTCTTACTCTCATAGGCAAACACACACAGGTCCTGCAAAAACATTAAACACACCAACATGCAGCCTGAATATAATTAATTCCAGAGTTCAAAGCAGTATGAGAACATTTTAAAAGGTTTTCAAACATAAATGGTGACGTGCAACCTTAAAAGACTGGTCACGGTTTGCATTATTATGCAGGGCTTCTAGAATTTTCATAAAATCCACTAGCCATGGGATCAGTGATTTAAACAATTACTAGCCCTACTTTACTTTAAAAGTTAATACTATTTTACTAAATAATAGTAATAATCAGATATGTCACCTAAAAAGGGAGATACAGCTTAAAAACACTAACATTGGGGGTTGAGGTGGGGGCAGGATATTTATATTTACAAAATAGACTTAACTGCAACATTTGACCAAAAAAATTCACTAGCCGTCAGGCATGGCAATAGTAGTTATTTACTAGCTCAACATTGAATATCACTAGCCATGGGAGTGGGGCTACCATAATCTAGAAGACCTGTATTACAGCGGCACTTTGTTATAGAAACAGTCGTTTGGGAGCCAGTACAGGGCTTCTAAAAAAATTTAAATACATATTTCCAACATTCTCAAGGTCTACACAAATAATAAAATGTTCTATTGTAGAATACAGATGTGTATTTATGCAAGCCTTTGAGGTACGTTCCAGGTTTTATCAAATGGTAGCGGCAGGACAATGTAATTATTATGTTACATCGAACATTTTGTTTTTAAAAATTTGATTAGCGACATTTCTAGTCAATGAAAAATGTATTAGTAAAATTGTGTAGTGATCTTTGAAACTTGCATAGGATACCACAATACTAAACAAAATGTTCACACATGTACTTGACTAAATTTGATTTTGTGGATGATGGGCATTTAATAAAACATTTGCCTTTTTTTCATAACTCGAGAACTTTTCTATTACATTAGAGCACTCAAACATAAAATTCTATCACTTTCAAAGCAGAAAATTCATCTTTTAGATTAAGTAGTTTTCAAGCAAAACTGGACTGGAATAAAAAAAAAAGTTTTAAAATTGTGTCGTAATGTTTCTATTTTTACCTTGGCTTTGGTACGTGCATATTCAAATGCTTCTTGCTGTCGGAAAAATGTTTCCCAGTTTGCAGACGGACCAGCCAAACTGAAATTAATGAATAATCAATTATAGAGTTGAGTAGGATAAACTAATAAAGAAAATATAGTTTCACTCTCCATAAGCAGATGACATTCTTTATTAGGGGTGAGCATTGCTCTTATATATACATTATATATATATTTACTGATCATTGTTTAAATAATAAATTGCACATAAACTTAGAACAAGTTTATTGGGTCTTAAAGAAGTTTCTTTTTATGTCAAGCCAAAGTGGAATTATTGACCAAAAAAACCTTTAAATTGTTGCTGGTACAAGGTATGGTCACGAACAATAAGCCATTCTGGTCTCATCCCACTCCCCACTTTGGTTTGACCACAAATGGATATGTTTTGCTTGGGTATGTTTTGGTTTTGGTATGTTTTGATTTGGATGTGTTTTGGTTTGGGTATGTTTTGATTTGGGTATGTTTTGATGTTTTCCTGAACAAAATCTATCCATCTAGATGTTCAATTTACATTCTATTTTCAAACCTGACTTGGTTATAAGCAAGAATATTCTACAACAAATATATAACAGTTCTAAGCAGTTTTATGTTAAAAATGCAATGATCACAAACCTTGGCTTAAACTGATCTGGAAGTTTCTCTTCTACATGTTTTTTCACTCGTTTTTCAACAATCTGGGCTATTACTTCATGTTTCCGCCTTTAAAACAAAAAGTGCACCAAAAAAAAAGGAATCAATAAATATTACTTATTTGAGTCAAAGTCGGCTAATGCAGGATACACCACACTTTCACATATTTAATCTGTAGCTGTTGGACATGTCCATGCCAATATTTGCAGACCTTGCCGTTTAAGGGGAGCTATCTCTGCCTCCCCATCACTCCCCTGAGACTAGTTCAAGGAGAGTAATTTTTAGCTTCCCTTAGCATTATCAATGATCAGTACCAGTGACGTAGCGTGGGCGGGGCCAACGGGGCGGTTTCCCTGGGCAAAAAATTCTGGACTGGTGGACAGGACTCGGAGAGTGCTAACAGTCCCCTGGTTAGGGGGCGCAATACTTACCTTGCCCCGGGCGATGGCAACCCAAGATATGCCACTGATCAGTACAGTAAAATCTTAAATGGCTTCCCATACTCTAAATTAATGTAGCAATTAATAATTCCCATCAGGTTTTTTGGCACTTCCAGCAACTGTTTGCACCAGTGGTGGAAACAATTACTGTTGATCATCTGACATGCTTGTATGTAACTTTATGGATGTTGGTCCATAACAACTAAATTAGCCATAATGGATAAACAAAAAGTGAAAATGAAATCGAAAGTAGTTCATACAAAAAACTATCATAGTTTATTATGACGTCATTCACTATTAGTTACGTCAGTATGTTGACTGGGTAAAAACCATCAGGTAAGGCAGTCAGTGTTTAAACCGATAATGTATTAGAACTAATCATTAGGCTATAGAAATTTTTTCGTGTTGATGAATACTAATTTTTGAAACTGATAAACTTTCAATATCATTTAGATTAAACCAATGACACAGTCACTTTGACGGTAACGATAGCGAACAAGGGTCCGGAAGTGACTACTCCGTTTTACACGTTATTATTCTCAGATTGCTCGGTTCTGCTATAAGTAATTAGATTACAGTGTCATTAAATAACAGTGAATGTTGCGAAATATGCTCACTTTAGGTATGATGAGCCATAAAAGCTTGCTGATCCAAACATGCTACCTAGCTAGTTACAAATTTAGCGCCATATTTTATTTGTCTTCGTTGGTGCGGTTAATTCCTATGTTTCTCGGGAGCACCGACGAAGGTAGTTAAATTATTTTACAAGTTTGCCTGTCTGTTTGTTTAATTAAAACTAACAATTAATGTACCAAAATAATAAAGAAACAAAATAAAATAGTAACAAATAAATAAAACTAAAATATGGAACACAATCCCAGCGTCTACCAGCATTAAAGCCATCACGCCACTGAGGTCGTTGAGGCTTTTGTCAATATTTGACCCTTATCATCACGCTGGTGACCAATATGCGACTTTCGTGATGTACTTATGCGTGACTTTGTGGTTGTTGTTGTTGTAGTATCTCTTTTAATGCTCCTAAGCTAATTTTGGTGTTAGTCTACTTAGAACGCTCTGTCATCATGCTGTTGCTGGATTTGATCAATAGTCTTACCAGTGTCACAGACGTTAATACATGTTATACGAAATACAACGCATCTGTATATCAGTGACCGCCTACAATCGTTCACATTCTGTCGCAGCTCATTTTGTATGTAGTTCAAGGCTCTGGCTGAGTGTGTTGATTCAAGTTGGGTGTGTGAATAAAAGAACAACTTTATTCCTCCATTAATTTATAGCTACTTGTTTCAGTTGTGTCAGCACTATGCGGCGGCTCAGTCGAAATGTTAAGAACCAAACCGACCAAAGGTAATTATAAACATCTTATTGGTTTTGTGAATATACAGGGCTCACCCTGTCTATTGCCAGATTAGACATTTGCTAATTTTATACAAACTGGCTGCAACATTTTTTATTCGGCTAATAAAATGCTCTTTAAATTGGCCACTTTTTAATATTTTTTAAGGATATTCTCTACCTGTGTAAAAATTTGCTAGACAAAATTCTCGCCAGTGTGAGCCCTGATATAATATAATATTATTTAATATAATTATTTGATAAAATTGGAACATTTTGGTTTCATTGTTACAGGTTCAACCAGCCTTTGAAAGCAGCGCCGACACAAAAACCTGTCGCAAATTCGATCTGCAACAGCATTTTTATCATTATTGGATATTTACTCTGTTATTAGGCTGTTTGTCGTTAGATGATCTGAATGTCGAGGGCAGTTCCACTTTATTTAAGTATGTAGGTGAAAACGAAATATATGACATCGACCAATGTAAGCAAACAAGCATCCAGCTGCTGCATTGTATATTGATATATATATATAAACTGTAGTTGAAAAAACAAGACATGTTATTGGAGAAAATGGCTAGCCAGAGTCAGTCTTAGAGACCATGTTTTAACCATTAACTATTATGAGCTACCGAAAATTAAAAAAGTTAAAAGTTTGTTTTCTTTAACGACACCACTAGAACACATTGATTTATTAATTATCGGCTATTGGATGTTAAACATTTGGTGATTTTGACATATATATAGTCTTAGAAAGGAAACCCGTTACATTTTCCCATTAGTAGAAAGGGATCTTTTATATGCAGCATACCACAGACAGGACTAGGGCCGCTACGAGTCCAACATATCGGACTCAAGTACCCGAGGGTCAAACTCGACCCGGACCCGAGTACCTGACACTTACACTAACTATAGATAATAATGAGACTAACGAATAAGTAAAATAGCATTATGCATCTTAATTCCAGCGCTGAACATGGCTGCCAAATCATGTCATTGTATTTCATTCCACACATTCGACTTTTATTTCCCCTACATGTCGCATAGGCCTATAATGTATCCGGCGACACGCATATGGCAAAATGAAAGAAAGAAATGTTTTATTTAACGACGCACTCAACACATTTTATTTACGGTTATATGGCGTCAGACACATGGTTAAGGACCACACAGATTTGGAGAGGAAACCCGCTGTCGCCACATATGCTACTCTTTTTACGACAGGCAGCAAGGGATCTTTTATTTGCGCTTCCCACAGGCAGGATAACACAAACCATGGCCTTTGTTGAACCAGTTATGGATCACTGGTCGGTGCAAGTGGTTTACACCTACCCATTGAGCCATGCGGAGCACTCACTCAGGGTTTGGAGTCGGTATCTGGATTAAAAAACCCATGCCTCGACTGGGATCCGAACCCAGTACCTACCAGCCTGTAGACCGATGGCCTGCCACGACGCCACCGAAGCCGGTATGGCAAAATGAAGTAAAAAAAATAGTTTTTTTAAATCGTAAGAGTGCTTTTCCTTGCACGGATACTCGAATCCTTTAAAAGGACTCGAGTCTTGCTAGACTCGGCCCATGCCCGAGTAAGCGAGGAGACCCTAGACAGGACAGCACAAACCACAACCTTTGACATACCAGTCGTGGTGCACTGGCTAGAACGAGAAATAGCCTAATGGGCCCACCGACGGGGATCGATCCTATTGCGTATCAGACGAACGCTTTACCACTGGGCTATGTCTTTCCCTTATATATGCTACTGATGGCAGTCAGTAGATTAATTCAATATTTACAAATCATGTATATATAACTGTTGGAGATTTAGCCTAAGTATGACCTATATCATCTGCTCCCCCCCCCCCCCCCACACCTCCCAGGGCTGAAGCAAATCCTCATATTGGGGGGGGGGGGGGGAGATATTCGGGAAAAATGAGCTTGCCTGAAACCTTTTCACTATATATTCCCATCATTCTATACACAATGTTAATTGTATCCATATAAAGATGCGTAGTGATTCGTTTGCAACCCTGTTTTGTGGTTTGACAGTAATGCCAATAGGAATAAACACTGTTATCCAGATTCGGGCATTTTTGTTTAATTCGGACCAAACTCAACCTTTCCCCTACAGAACACGTACGCTTATGTTTATTAGAGCAGGCTAATTGAAGTCTTCAGTAGTGGATGAGCATACGCAATAACCTCTTCTCTAAATCTGCTACTGAAATTCCTTTCAGGTTCGTGTGCAGGAATTGTAGCGGGGGAGTGTGGGGGGGGGGGGGGGGAGCTAGACTGGCGAACGAAGTGTATGGGGGTGGTCGAGTTATGCTTTCCTGGAAAATATATTGCAAACAAAATTTATATTGAACATTTGTATTTTCTCGTATTTGTTCAAATGCAGTCATATTTTTTTAAAAAGAGAAGTTTTAAAATAATACTCCTGAAGATATATTTACTGTCAATTGGGTGTGTGTGCTCAGCTGTATATGTAGAGACAACATGGATATTCAGAGTACCTCAACTCCTTTAAAATCTTTCCATTGAAACACATGTACTTAACTGACCCCTGAATATAGGCACAGAAATACACTGTCATGTCCTTATCATTGTCATTATCATCATCATCATCATCATCATCACCACCACCACCACCACCACCATCATCATCATCAACATCACCATCATCATCATCTATACGAGACACTATTTTTGTACCAGTATAAATAAATAACCTTTTAATTTTTACTTAAATTTAACTTTTATTTTTTTAAGGTTGCGTGTGCTCGTTTTTGTGAATATACGCTCGTATCTCAATAAAGGGTTCACGAATTTGCGTGTACACCCTCTAAATACATACACTCGTACTTAATGAGTGTATACACCAGCAATGTCTTCTTTTAGTATGCATCACATCTTGTCACAAGTAAAGTTTGCTGGTTTCTGCTAAGCATGTATGTTCACCAAAGTAATTGCAATGCGTCAGGTATGTGTTTACTTTGCAGAGATGCATCTTTGCATAGCACAGACTAAATCAATGAAATGTAGCGCTCGTGAACTTTATCCCACTCTGTTATAGTTCGTTGCGTCAAAAAAGAAAGAAAACCGACGAATTGGAATGCAACTCTATTTTGAATGTGAAACGTTAAAACTCGTATAGAAACATAATTATTAAGTTTTATACCCATGTCAAGTCCCATAACAATTTTTGGCTAAAATTCTAAGTGTAATGAAAAAACTTTTTTTTTAATTGCCATCAAATTTTATAGGTTTTGTCTCCGTTTTTATACAGTGTTGAAGCTATTAATGGAACAGCCAAGTAAAGCAAAATTTGCACGTGCAGTTTTGCCTTTAATCTCCATGTACTTTATTATTGATAACCTAAAGATAAAACTGCTTACCTTGGCTGGTCCGGCATTTTGTCTTTACCCTTGTATTAAAACTGAAATTTAATCTATACAGATTGTTGGTAATTTGTTGAGAATTTTTAAAATGATGAAAATTGTATGCGTTTAAAATTAATCATGTTTTTTATATCAGTTTAAACATTACTTATTATAGTTACAAGCCAATTCATCGTTTCCTGTTTGACGCAAATGAATGAGAGTTTACTAAAACTATCGTAACAAACGCTGTAAAAGAAAGGGAAAAAAAGAGGAATAATATAGTAGGGCATAATATGTGGTCTCAACATTACAAAGCGTTATAGGCAGGAAAGGGAAATTGAAATGTCAGATATTGTGTTATTTTATTGTTAAACGACCCCAAATTTAAAGAAATTGCACACCATTAAATTTTGTCAACCCTCTTGTTATTAAGCAAAGAGTCTACACTAAGTCTTGTCCTAAAAATCATAGCTTTATTTCGACGACTTTCGGGTTTCCTTGTGACATTTTATTTTATTTGAGTGTTGATTACCAGTGTGGGTCTCCACTCTATAACTCTATACAACAAGAATCTCGATATACATGTATGTTGTTAGATCGACGATTGTTTGCAATCTCAGGTAGTCCTTCTGTATGGTTTCCTCCTCTTCGCAGAGTTAATGATGTAAAAAAAAGTGTAACATCAATGTTATTAGACGATTATGATATTTGTGAATGTAGAAGTCGTGAATATTTAATATTTAAATTGTTTATTTGAACGAGGGTCATTGTCCACCAGCTAGCAACTAGATATTTGATGTTTTCGTAAGGCTATTATTATCCTACAATTGTTGATTGCGTTTGTCGGTGATGGAATCAAAGTATGCTAAGACTATATTTTGTTCAGTAATTCTAGTTTTGTTTTAAATCTTTCTTCTTCTTTTTTGTTTTTTGTTTATAGCCATGATGTAGAAACTGCAAAAACTGAAGAACATGAAACTGCACTAAAAAGCATAAACTTCTGGATAAATGGAACACTATACACAGGTAACCCAGTATAAGTTATATGCAGTTACTTATTTGAGTGTTTTTCTGTTCATCTACACTGTCTGGCACATGTCCGTGAATTTAGACTGGAATGCCAATAATTTACCCTAAACGTCATAACATAGACCTACATGTGCAGTATTAACCTATCATTAGAAACTGAATTATTTTAAACAATTTATTTATATATTTTTAGTGCATAATCAGATTGTGTGTTATAATCTGTTTTGAGGTGTAGTTTTGTTTTGTTGTCCCCCCCCCCCCCATCTTCAACGCTTATGTGTCTACAAGAGTGGTCTCCCATACAAAAAATGTGCAGTCAAGAGTTATTTCCCTTATTACTTGTTCCGTTTGGTGTAGGACTTTCCTTTGGCACTGTCACGTATAAAGAACATTATAAATACTTATAATAAATAGGGTTAGGGTTAGTGACAGTGCCAAAAGAAAGACCTTCCGTTTGGGTTTTTTAACGACACCGCTAGAGCACATTAATTTATTAATCATCGGCTATTGGATGTCAAACATTTCGTAATTTGACATATAGTCTTAGAGAGGAAACCCGCAACATTTTTTCGATTAGTGGCAAGGGATATTTTATATGCACCATGCCACAGACAGGATAGCACATACCACAGCCTTTGACACTCCAGTCGTGGTGTACTGGCTGGGACGAGAAACAGCCCAATGGGCCCACCGAGAGGGATTGATCCTGAACCGACCACGCATCAGGTGAGCACTTTACCACGGGGCTACGTCCCGCCCCCAGATCAAAGATGAGACTTTATGTCCTTGGTACAGGTCTACCTCTGTTGTCTGGGTTGTTTGTACAGGACAGGTGTTAATGGTTTGCAGTGGCCACCTTTTTAAAGAGACTCCTGATTTTTCTGCCTTTGTAACATATTTAATTTTGGCTAATATTAAATGTTTTTTTGTTTTGTTTTGTTTAGAATATCGGAATCCATTATCCAAGGTGTTTCTGGTCATCCTAATGTTTGTAGTAGCTCAAATTGGATTTTACCTCCCAATAATTGTAATGTGTGTATCTGTGTGTGTGTGTGTGTGTGTGTGTGTGTGCACGCACGCGTGCATGTGTGAGTGAATGTCGGGGTTTCTGCCAGAGGGTAAACTGGGTATGGTGCCATACCCAAAATGTTTTGCAGATTTGTGTTTTGAAGTTAACCTTTTGACAAAATTAATCACTTATCATTACTGTATGATTTTCTTAACCCTAACCCTAAACGTAACCCATTTTCTTTCTGAGGGAGTCCCCCCCCCCCCCTCCCATACCCCCTGTGACTGTGATTGCATTCAGTTCCATAGCACCATACCCAAAAATGTCTTTCTGGCAGAAACACTGAATGTGTGTCTTGGTGTGTATAAATAATTGTTGTGGTTATTATTATCATCTTGATGATGATGATG
This sequence comes from Gigantopelta aegis, assembly GCF_016097555.1. NCBI lineage: Eukaryota > Metazoa > Mollusca > Gastropoda > Neomphalida > Peltospiridae > Gigantopelta > Gigantopelta aegis. Next base: position 53,952,992 of record NC_054706.1, read on the forward strand.
ATGATAAAATGCAGTTTGGTCTACTGGAAACAGTAGGATAGCCAGAAACACACTGGATTTACAAACATGATTTGTATTTTAAACATCCCTAAAAGGTGTAAAATACTGGTGTGTAATTGTTATCATTATGGAGTGTGATTTAACTCAGTCGGTTGAGCGCTTTTCCGAGGTGCTTGCACTGCAGGATCGAATCACCTTGGTGGATCTATTCAACTGATTAGGTTTTTTCCTCATTCCAACCAGTGCACCACAACTGGTCAAAGGCTGTGATATGTGTTGTCCTGTGTGGAATGGTGCATATAAAAGATCCTTGCTGCTGATGTAAAAATGTAGCAGTGTCCCTCTGATGACTATAAGTCAGAATTACCAACTGTCTGACATCCAATAGCTGATGATTAATTAATTAATTAATTAATTAATGTGCTCTAGTGGTGTAGTTAAACAAAACAAACTTTAAACTTTATCATTATAAAGTCTACATCATCTGAAAACATGTTACAATAGCAGTAAAGCTGCTAATTAACCTTAGGGTTTTGGTACAGTAAAATATTTAGGCTATTACAGTATTTTACTATTAACCTAAGGTGAACCCACACAGTATGAGTGCCTCTTATGAGAAAAGCCAACTGTGACAAGACAAACAATACGATTTCATCAATTGCTAGGCAATTGGCTATTCTCATACAAGGCACTTGTATAATATGGCATTCGCCTTTACAGAATTACTACTTGAAAATTTTAGCTTAAATTATCCATTTTGGCAAATCTAGCATGCATTTGTAATATTTCAAAATTAAGATTATGCAACTTTAAAAAGTCAACCTATATGTACTTCAGAAACTAGGATCAGCAGTTTTAATGGGGGTTTTTAAAATTTAATTTGATTTCAGTTGGTCCAGAATATGATTTGACAATATCGCTGAACACGTTCATCCGAGATGGGCCCGGGTTAAAGGGCACAAAGGTCATGTGTCACGAGGGAGGCTGTGGATGCTGCACTGTGACAGTCACCATTCCAGACCTCGTCTTCCACAAGGAGAAAACATTCGCCATTAACTCAGTATGTTGTGTTCATTTGCACTCCTTGCTTTTATACATCAATGTTAATGATACATCAAATTATGCAGTGGAACGGTGATTAAATGACCAGGGCCCTGTTCCACAAAGTTGGATTGGATTGGAAAACATATTAACGTGCCTATATCCAATTAAGTTTCAAGCACAATCTCTGAGTTTGCCAGTGACTGGGTCTGGAACAGAAGGGTAGGTGGAGTAAAGTTGAAAATGGGAAAGTTGAAAATAGCAATTAGTAAATAAGTTAATACAATTTAAAAATAATAAAATAAAAAATCATAAGTCAAAAATGAAAAAGAATTGACTGCTCGGCCGAATATTTTTATAATTTGGAGCATTTTAGATGGACAATCCAAAAATAAATAAGAGAAAGAAGAGAGGATCAGACTATTTAATATTATTAAAAAAGAGAAGAATTTCAACATAAAATTTTGAACGAAGGTCTAAAAGTTTAAAGTCCAATCTATATGTCCAAGTGAGTTGCTCGTCAAGGCTGTTATGGTGCTCATTTTGCTTGCAATGTCTGCCCACTGTTCAGATGTGATAATTTATAAATCCATGTGCTGTAATGGTGTTGTTAAACAAAACAAGACTTTAGTGCTAATTTTGCTTGCAGTGTCTGTGTCCACTGTACAGCTGTGATGGCTGGCAGATCACCACGGTGGAGGGACTGGGCAGTCAGAGAACTGGCTTCCACCCGATCCAAGACAGGTTGGCCAGGTTCAACGGCACCCAGTGTGGCTACTGCACGCCTGGCATGGTGATGACCATGTATGGGTGAGTGTTCTTAGTTTACACTAGTCACATCCGATCCAGACCTCGCCATGAAAAAAAACACCTAAATCTAGGGAGTGATTGATTACTTACACTGTAGTTCACTTCCGGGTGAGAGTTCATTCATCAAGGTCCATTATAGTTCCTAAATATAACATATGTTGTGGTTCACGTATTCAATTTTAGTAAGTGGGGAAGAATTAAAACAGTTTGTATATTTTCAACGGTAAGCCCTCTGGCTGGATTTTGCCCATCTTATTTTGCATTATTGTGTATTGACTTTTTGGGACATTGGTGTACAGCAGATTAGGCGGTCGGTGTGAATTGGTTTCTGCACCACCTGTTCGGATCTCAACTACAGCCAGATGTGGTCATAAAGCAAAACAGCTGAGAAATAAATGGTCTCAATTTTGGACATAGATGCTTATATATGTTCACAATGGTATATGTTGTTAGTGCCAATGAGAACCTGTTCTGTTAGCAACTTTGTTTGACAATGGCCAATTTAACATGGATTTCATTGACAGATGGCATCTGTGTAGTTCTTCTTCAGTGTTCGATTGGTTATATTATATCCTTTGTCCCGTGAGTCACAAAAAGGGATGTCAGGTGTAGATCTTTTGCAGAGCCCCACAGCTTGGCATCCATCTGTGTAGTGAGACCTTAGATTACGGGGAGCCATTTAAGATATAATCTTAGTTATAAACTCACACATTCACAAATTCACATATTACTTAAGTATGGGAGCTAAATATTACCAGTACTCTCCTTGAACTGGACTCGGGTGAGTAATGGAAAGCGAGAGTGATAGCTCCCCATAAGATGCGAGGTCTGCAGAGGCACATCTGATTCTCAGTACATCATATACAGTGAAACCCCACTAAACCGGACACCCTTGGGACCAAGTGAAATGCCTGGTTTTAAGAGATATCCGGTTTAGAGAGGTTAAGTTCTGGACCAAATTTTAAAAAAGGACTGTGTGAAATGTCCGGTTTTGGGGCAATTCCCATTTACAAAGGGTCTGGTTTTGAGAGGTTTCACTGTATATATTGTGTGTTTGTCTTTGGTGTTGGGATGGTGAGCTTTGTGGTAGTTGGAGTATTCACCTAAGGTATGATTGGTAAATCAAAGGCTATGGTATCAAAATAATCATACCTTAAACACCAAATAGTTCAAAATCTGCTGAGGTGTCATTAAACATAAAAAAACAAATTCCTTTCCTTTCCGTACAGTGTTACATAACTCTTTTAGTAGACCAATCACTTGAGGTGCTTAGGCAGGGTTTCTGCCAGAAAGAACTTTTTGCATATGGCGCTATGGAGTTGAATATTTACAGTATGTGTGTTGAATGAAACCACAGTCAACAGAGGGTATGGGGACCTCCCACAGAAAGAAAATGGGTTAGGTTTAAGGTTAGGGTTAAGAAAATCATACTGTAATTATAAAGAATGCCAATTCAGTAGTTGTATCTCCAATATTTATTATCAGCATCAACATCGTAGTCATAGTACAGCCATAGCCACAGCCACAGCCATATCCACAGCTTTAGCCACAGCCATATCCACAGCTTTAGCCACAGCCATATCCACAGCTTTATCCACAGCTTTATCCACAGCCATATCCACAACTTTATCCACAGCCATATCCACAGCTTTAGCCACAGCTATATCCACAGCTTTAGCCACAGCCATAGCAACAGCTTTATCCACAGCTTTATCCACAGCCATATCCACAACTTTAGCCACAGCCATATCCACAGCTTTAGCCACAGCCATATCCACAGCTTTATCCACAGCCATATCCACAACTTTATCCACAGCCATATCCACAGCTTTAGCCACAGCCATATCCACAGCTTTAGCCACAGCCATATCCACAGCTTTAGCCACAGCCATATCCACAGCTTTATCCACAGCCATATCTACAGCTTAACTGAAATAATAATACTGAGAATATATCATAATTACAAATACTGATTTGAACATATGCGATTCATAGTGATAACCAATCTAATTAAAATTAGCTCCACTATTACATGTGGATCTAACACCAGCCAGTTGGAGCTCATGTCCACCAATCAAAACCTTACTTGCAGAATCTGCCAGTGATTTAAAAATAATTTGAAAACATTCCGAATTGTCCTGAGGGTATACGACATGTTTCGTGTGAATTACGAATGCCGTAAAACATGTTTTATTTTATAAAATAAATAATTTGTAATGTAAAACTGAAGACTGATTTAGTTAGTTTTTTTTATAAATAAATACATATTTTTTAATGTAAAATTGAAGACTGATAACCCACCCCGTACGTATTGGTATGGTTCGCTGTACTGCAGCCACTAAAATAGACTCGCCCGATATTTTTAGAATTTGTATGCTCCCAAATAACGTTATAAAAGGCGAAGTGTGATTGGTCAATATTTAAATTATTATTTACAGACGAAATGTAACCTGGACATTGGGGACTACGCAGTGTTGTTAGTTTTAAATCACTGGCAGGATTCTGCAAGTAAGGTTTTGATTGGTGGACATGAGCTCCAACTGGCTGGTGTTAGATCCACATCTAATAGTGGAGCTGATTTTAATTAAATTGAGTGATAACATGATTCATTATGTTATTTATAGAGAATCAATAATAAACAATGCATTTTTATATAATAATACAAACTATTAATGTACATATTCTTTAATAGGTCAATAAAAGAATGTTCAATCCACTCTAAGTGTAAGAAATACAATATATATACAATTTTACACCATTTGATATCTATTAAAGATATATTTAAGCTAATTTTGCTTTATAAGCAAATAATATATTACCTAAACTTTCTCAACTAATTTATACATTATAATACATACCGTTTAATATAAGCGTTGGCATTATAATGTTTAATACCAATAATACAAAGTTAACAACAATCATTAAAACGTTACCAAGCATGACATCATAATACTTGCGTGACGTTAAACGTAAATAAACATCAATACAATAAACGTGTATATTAATAGCACCATATAAAGTTTGGCCTTAACAGTAATGAAAAAGAGTTGTTAATTTTGTCAAAATCTGCAAAATATTTGGGTATGGCGTTATACCTGTTTTACCCTCTGGCAGGAACCCTCTTAGGTTGAAGGAATGAAACCCGTCACTGGACCCATTCTCTGATTAGGTCTTTTCCCGCCCCAGCCAGTGCCCCACCACAGGTATATCAGTTCTTCTACTTCTTCATCTTCTTTAGCGATCCTGGCCATGTCAGATGGGTAGTCAGTATTGTGGACGAATTCCGACGTCTGCCTTAGCGACGTCGCCGGTCCTCACAGCTTCTCCCTCAGGTCCACTGCACTGGGCTAAATTTGCTGTCGCAGGGTGTTGAAGGTGGGATGGTATACCAGTTAAATGAAAAGAGGTTTTTGATTTGTTCTTTACAGACTTCTCCAAGAACATCGTATACCAACAAGACAAGAAGTAGAGGACAACTTTGGTGGAAACATATGTCGGTGTACTGGATACAGGCCAATCCTAGATGCAATGAAGTCATTTGCTTCTGACACAACGTCACAAAATGGAGGCTGTATAGACATTGAGGTAATATATTAGTAATTTTAAGTTTAAAGCTTGTTTTGTTTAACGACACAACCAGAGCACCTTGATTTATTAATCATTGGCTATTTGGATATCAAACATTATTTTGGTAAGTTTTGACTTGTAATCTTAGAAGAAATCTACTACATTTTTCCATTAGCATTTTCCCACACTTAGGACAGCACATACCATAGTCTTTGATATACCAGTCATGGTGGACTGGTTGGGACGGGAAAAAACCCAATCAGAGAATGGGTCCACTGATGTGGTTCAGTCCTACAATGGAAGCACGAGACAACAACCATGAATCCAAATTTAAATAACAACCACGAATCCAAACTTAAATAACAGCCACGAATCCAAACTTAAATAACAGCCATGAATCCAAACTTAAATAACAGCCACGAATCCAAACTTAAATAACAGCCACGAATCCAAACTTAAATAACAGCCACGAATCCAAACTTAAATAACAGCCGTGAATCCAAACTTAAACAACAACCATGAATCCAAACTTAAATAACAGCCACAAATCCAAACTTAAATAACAACCATGAATCCAATAACAGCCATGAATCCAAACTTAAACAACAACCATGAATTCAAACTGAAATAACAACCATGAATTCCCCCTCCAAAAAAATTAAAAATAAATAAAAACATAAAAAAATAAACTCCACTAAACAAACCCTAACCATATCAATCCAGTTAACAAGGTTGCATTGTACTTGATTTTGCAGGATTTGAACAAACATCTTTGTCCGAATGCTGGAAAACCTTGCACTCAGTGTGAAAAGGCTCATTCTCAGCAGGCTCATTCTCAGCAGGCTCATTCTCAGATGGCTCAGTCTCTGCAGGCTTATTCACAGCAGGCTCATTCACAGCAGGCTCATTCTCAGATGGCTCAGTCTGTGCAGGCCCAGTCACAGGCTAATTCACAGCAGCCTCACTCTCAGCTGGCTCACACTCAGCTGGCTCATACTCAGACGGCTAATTCACAGCAGGCTCAGTCACAGGCTCATTCACAGCAGGCTCGGTCACAGGCTCATGTAAAGAAGGGTGAATCGCATGCCAAGCATGTCTGTCCTGGTCTACACATTGAGAGACATGAACAACACTGGTACCAGCCACACAATCTGCAGACTCTACGTAAAATCATTCAGGAAAATGCTGACAAAAGACTGAGGCTAGTTGCTGGAAACACATCAGTAGGTTAGGCTTTATATGTATTTATAGGCTTTATATGTATTTATAGGCTTTATATGTATTTGTAGGCTTTGCGTACTGGCTGGGAACTCTACTAACGTGCCCATATCCAATTAAGGTTCAAGCACGCCCATCCTGGATTTGGCCTCTGACTCTGCCAGTGACCAATTCCGGGACGGGCTTTGCATATTAAAATATATTGGTTACAATCTACAGATTATGTAACATCATTCAAGAAAATGCTGACAAAAGACTGAGGCTAGTTGCTGGAAATATGCCAGTAGGTTTCATTCATTCATTTATTCAGTTGTAGTTAGTTTCGTGCATATATCCTATTACAGTTCCAGCATGCTGTCTGGGGCACACACACTTCAGCTGTCGGGACTCTGTCCATGACAGAGGGTTAGTAATTAGTGGTTAGTGAGAGAGAAATTGGTGTAGTAGCCTTACACCTACCCACTGAATGCAGGGCTGTAGCTAGGATTTTTTTTGGGGGGGAGGGGGGGCAACTGAGTAGTTAATAGTCTAAAACTCCTTAAACGGGTAAGAAGAGAATTTTCTTTGAGTTTCTATAATGCTTTCCCTCACTAGCTACGGCCCTGGAATGCATGGGATCAGGTACTGGGAAATGAACCCAGTACCTACCAGCCTTTTGTCCGATGGCTTAACCACTACGCCACCGAGGCCCATGTCAGTAGGTTAGGTGTTACATGAATATATTATAGAATATAATATAGGCTTTGCATATTGAAATGAATTGGTTGCAGTGTACAAACTCTATGCAACATCATTCAAGAAAATGCTGACAAAAATCTTGAGACTACCGGTAGTTGCTTGAAATCCTTCAGTAGATTAGGCATGACATGTACATTTTGCATATTTAAATCACTTGGGTACAATCTTCATGGTCTGGGTGATTTTACATATGATGTCTTTTCATTTCACTACCAAATATATATTTCCTTCTAGGTATCTACAAGAATGAAGGCCCGTTCGATATCTTTGTGAATCTGTGTCGGGTCAGAGAGTTGTTTACTGTGGAGGTAGGTATTCAGGGTTTCTGCCAGAAAGAAATTTTTTGGTATGGTGCTATGGAATTGAATATTTACAATGTGTGCGTTGCATGCACCTGCAGTCCCCCAGAAAAAAAAAAAGAGTTATGTTTAGGGTTAAGGTTAAGAAAATCATACAGTAATGGTAAGAGTCATTCATTTTGTCAAACAGTTAACTTAAAAAAATAAAATCTGCAAAATAATTTGGGTATGGCACCATACCCGTTTTACCCTCTGGCAGAAACCCTGGTATTGTTTTGTGTCATTTATTTAATTTTGTCAGATTTATTTTGCAATTATTACAATTATCCCATTATACCACCAAATAGATGATATTAATTAAAAAAAATAATAACTTAATATTATAATTTCTGCCTCCTTTCCTTTCTGGGGGTGGGATTTGGCTCAGTCGGTTGAGTGCTCGCTTGAGGTGCTTGCGTCATAAGATCGAACCACCATGTTGGATCCATTCAACTGACAGTTTTTTCTCTCGTTCCAACCAACCAGTGCACTACAACTGGACAAAGGTCTTGGTATGTACTTTCCTGTCTGTTGGAAATTGCATATAAAAGATCCCTTGCTGCATTAGGAAAAATGTAGCTGGTTTCCTCTGATGACTGCCATTCAGAATTATCAAATGTTTGACATCAATGTGCTCTGGTGGTATCGTTATAAACAAAACAAACTTCTTCTTCTTTTCCTTTCTCTCCCCCCCCCCCCCCCCCCCAGTATAGCAACTCCTAGTATCTTTCAATTTCTTTGACTTTCCACCTTCACATCCCAGTCCTTGTATTTCCAACCATTACAAATGCTTATCTGTTGTAGTCATTTCCCATCAGCTTTTGCTGTGGGTTTAGTCTGACCACTTCAGGGAGTATTTTTGGGGTTTTTTTTGTCCTTGTTAAGAGGCACCTGAAACCACTTAATCCCCTCCCAGTGGCGAGACGTAGCCCAGTGGTACAGCGCTCGCTCGATGCGTGGTCGGTGTGGGATCGATCCCAGTCAGTGGGCCCATCGGGATATTTCTCATTCCAGCCAGTGCACCACGACTGGTATATCAAAGGCTGTGGTATGTACTACCCTGTCTATGGGATAGTGCATATAAAAGATCCCTTGCTGCTAATCGAAAAGAGTAGCCCATGAAGTGGTGACAGCAGGTTTCCTCTCTCAATATCTGTGTTGTCCTTAACCATATGTCTGATGCCACATAACCGTAAATACAATATGTTGAGTGCGTCGTTAAGTAAAACATTTCTTTCTTTCTGTCTACTCCCCTCCCCTCCTGCCGGTATCTTTTAGTTAATATCATGGGCCAAATTAAATAAAAACAGGTTATCCTCAAAACATTTCACCTCAGACCCACTAAAATGTTAAACTTTAATTAGATGAAATTAACTTGAAATGCATTTTTTAATATCTACATCTCTTTGGCAGCTGTTAATAACATTACTGTTTATAAAGATGTCAGTGTGCTCAAAACAGACACAAAAAAACAAAACTTGTTGCATGCATTCAAATTAATTAGATCTAAAGTCCTTACATTATGAAAATGCTGGGCATGGTAAGATGTGTTTGAACAGGCTTTTGGTTATTTATTTTTTGACATCTGCAAAAAAACAATTGAGGGCATGCACCCCTCAGCAATCACCCTGGATCTGCACCTGCCATTGTAAACTAAGTTTATTGAAACACAGTTCAAGATTTAAATCTCTCATACTTGAACCACCAATGTGAAATTAGGCCATACAGAAATACTTCAATGTCTTTGTCTGTTTTCATTATCTAGGTGAATCCACACAGTGTGATGTTTGGGTCCGGTTTGACATTGACAAACTTGATAACAAAACTGAAGGACATTGATGAAATGAAGCAAACAAATAATGAACACTGTTACTTTTCTCAAATTGTGGAGCATCTGAAAAAGATTGGAAGCGTACAAGTTAGGAATGTAAGTCTGATATACAGTTTTATCATATATTAGCTAGCATATCCAGTGTAATCAAAGTATGTGATATTTTTCAGATCACATACTTTCAGAATTTGATAACTTTGCAAATTAGATATGCTGATGGAAAGAAATAAAGGATCACACAGATAGCAACAAGAAATAATGACTGCATCAAAAATCAATTCATATTGAATGGGAACATATAGGCAGCTCATTCAACACTACTGATATTCAATCCGACATTACAACTGTGTATGAAATACAGACATTACTACGCTAGTAGTGAATTAAATTTGGTCTACAATTCCATGTGTTTCCTTATTTCTTTCCATCAGTATATAAATTAATGCAGGTCACAGCACTGCCCGGTACGTTTATTGACATTTAAGCAAACTTTCTACAGTGACACTCCATAATTGATGTGTGCATTCATAGTCATCAAACAAAAACATTTCAATAGCAAGTTTACACTGAAAGCTGTCCAGCGTTCAGAAAGTAAAAAAATGTTAAGTACTAGTTTATTTTTATGTAAGGACATCCAAAATGACTTCATTTGAGTTTGATGTCATTTTCATTCAAAATGACACAGCGTCACATATTCTTACATCATTTGAATATAGAGTAATATGACTGGAATTAAAGTTGTGTATACTGTTTACAAAGTCATGTTGTATTAAGCTTGAGATTATATGATAAAGAGATTATTACCCTAGTGTGTTTCGGTATCGTCAATATCATATATTAGGAATAAAAATAATGTATTATGCTCACCAGAGACTTCCATAATACAATTTTTATTCCTAATATATGATATTTACGATACCAAAAAACATTCTTGTAATAACCTCTATTTATTATCCATGTAGTTCAACATAACTGAGTTAATAATAATCATATGAAGCACATGTGTAATAACAAGTGTAATGACATAATTTTGGGAAGCGAAGTCATAACATGACGTTGCTTCTCCAGTCCTTGCTCAGACAGTGCATTTCAAATGTGACGTCATTTCATTGTCTCCTCCTAGTTGTGGCTGAAACATTTTGAGTTGGGTCTTTTTATTCATAAATAAAACAACAATAATAATATGAATAATAAAGAAATTATTATACTCGCGTGTGAGTCGTACTCATTTTATGAAACTTGGGCAATACAAAAATCCTGACACTCGTTTCGTAAAATCAGTATGACACACCAGCTCCTATAATAACTTCTATGTATTAATTTAAGTTAACTACTTGGTACAGTATTCCAGCATAACTATTATGATTGGATTTCAAGCCTAATCCAAAATATCTTCAGTGGGCAAGTTAATTACCATATTCTTTTAAACAAATAGATATCACGAATTGTAATAAAAGCACTTTAAAAAACAACTAAAATGAAATAGCATGATTTAGTTATGTAACATTATAAACTGGTGATTTGTAAATAATAAAAAATATATATTTTTTAATAATACAAATAAGATAAAGGATTCATCTTTTGTTATTAAAGTCACTGATCCTAATTCTTGAAGTATACACCTTTTCTTTTTGTCATAAAAACAAACATCACAATCACTAGAAACCAATTGTCCATATACACCTTTTCTTTTTGTCATAAAAACAAACATCACAATCACTAGAAACCAATTGTCCATATACACCTTTTCTTTTTGTCATAAAAACAAACATCAGAATCACTAGAAACCAATTGTCCAAATTAATATATCCAATTAAGGTCCAAGGTACTTGGGTACACATCTTGGACTATCTGTCTGGGACAATTCCGGGTCATTTCGGCCTAAAACCATTTCGAACCCTGTGTTGTTTCGCCCTTAGTCCTATTCACCCAGGGTTGCTTCACCCTAAATCTTATTCCTCGAGAGTCATTTCACCCCCCAAAATAAATATATTTAGTACAGTTTTGAAGTCTTTGTTTTTCTTCTGTTTATTCATACCAAATATTAGGTAATTTTCTGTCTGGATATTAATGCCTTATCAGCATTACTTTCTGTCGGCTGAAGCTGGGCGAAATCAACATATCATACTCAGCATTTGAAATTGCTGTATGTAGTATATTTAATAAAAACACACAGCACATCAGTAGTATGCAGTGTGACTGTTCATAAATTAAATTATTAATGTTGTGAATATATTGTCTGTATATTATCTAAGGCCTGTACGTATTTCATGTAAATAATATTGGAAATAAACAAAATTATAACATTATTTTTATCTGTAAATATAAACACACAATTTAGACCGCAATGTGTGAAATCTAAAAATCAATGAATATAGGATACATCAATGAATAAAGGTACTTTATAAAACAATAATTTTAAAATTAGGGCAAAACAAAATATGGAGCGAAACGACTTGCTTACAGGTACGAATCGACCCTGGTCAAAAAGACTCAGGTGAACTAGTAATAAGGGTGAAACAACCTGTTATTGTACAGGACAGTCAGTTAGTAGTTAGTTTTTAATGGTTAATAAGGGAGAAATTGCTAAACTCGCACTGGGTGGGAGCTGGTACTTGGATGTGAACCCAGTACCTACCAACCTTAAGTCTGATGGCTTAACCACTACACCACTGAGGCCGGTATATGTAAGTAATGTGTGACTGAATGCTTTTACACTGTCTAATATCTAGGGTCAGTGTGTTCGCTGTTGAATTACTGAACTACATGTAGTTCATGTCTTCTGCTGTTAAAAAAACTCTTTCAGCATGCAGTTTTTATATTTTAATTATGTTACAGTGTTATTTTTATCATTCAGTTTCATAACTTTTTCTTTTACATGGTCATTTTTATCTAAAAGTTTCATATTAAAGCTGTTCACCTTTGTTTCTGGACAGTGTAAAATATTTTCAACAATTACAGTTAACTTATATACCGGGGTATTATGTATAACGTTTTTGCTTAATGTTTCGATTTAACAATCCCAAGTGTTTCTGGTTACTTTGGTGTTTGTAACAGTACAAACAATATTTTATTTAAACAGAAGAGGTACATAATTCTGAAATTTGTGTCGGTGGCTTTGATATATAGAGATTATATAGAGATTATTATACGAGCTTGTGTGTCGTACTTATTTTACGAGAACGAGGGTAATACATGAATCCTTACACGAGTTTCGTAAAATCAGTACGACTCACACGCAAGTGTAATAATTTCTTTATTATCCATATTATTGTTGTTGTTTTCTTTATGAATAACAAGACCCAAGTCAAAATATTCCAGCCACAACTAGAAGGAGACGACGAAATGATGTTATATTTCAAATGCACAGTCTGAGCTAGGACTGGAGAAGTAGCGTCATGTTATGACGTCGCTTCCCAATATTATGTCATTACACTTGTTATTACACGTGTGCTTCGTATGATTATTATTAACTTGGTTATGTTGAACTATATGGATAATAAATTTCTATCTCTGTGTTGTTTCTAGGTTGCCACTTGGGCCGGTAACCTGATGGTAAAGCACGATCATCCAGAATTCCCATCGGACGTCTTCACTCCAATGGCAGCTGTTGGTGCTAAAGTGCATATCTTTGGTATTTGTCTTATAATTAAAGAAAGTTTGGTTTGTTTAACGACACCACTAGAGCACATTGATTAATTAATCATCAGCTATTGAATGTCAAACACTGTAATTATTACTCATATTCATCAGAGGAAACACGCTACATTTTTTTCTAATGCAGGGGAGGGATCTTTTATTATGCACCATCCCACAGACAGGATAGTACATACCACAGCCTTTGATATACCTGTCGTGGAGCACTGACTGGAATGAGAAATAACTCAATGGGCCACCGACGGGGATTGATCATAGACTGACCGATCATCAAGCGAACGCTTTACCACTGGGCTACGTCCCGTCCCGTCTTATAATTAGTCCTAGTGGAATACTGTGTCCTAGTAGCTCACTGGTGAAGTGCTCGCCTGATGCACAGTCAGTCTAGGATCAATCCCCATCAGTGAGCTCATTAGGTTGTTTCTTGTTCCAGCCAGTGATCCACAACTGGTATAGCAAATATAGTGGTATGTGCTATCCTGTTTGTGGGATGTTGCATATAAAAGAACCCTTCTAAACAAAAAGAGAAGTGCATTGCGTGGCGGCAGCAGGTTTCCTCTCTCATTATCTAATTACCATATAATGGTAATTAAATGTGTTATGTGTGTCATTAAATAAAATATTCCTTCCTTATTACATGTGTGTCACAGCTTAGCGAAATAAAGTAAAAAACATAAAATGGCTTATTAAATATGCTACTTCTCAAATTTAATACTTTTCAATTCATTGTTAGATACAAAAGATGGATCCAGCACATCTTCAACTTTGTCTGATTTCGTAAATAGCGTGGATATGACGGGAAAAGTTATAACAGGACTTGAGCTGTTCCAGCTGACCAACAAACACAAACTGAGATTATTTAAAATTATGCCACGGTCACAGGTAATAAAAACTTCACAGTTCTTTTATAACAGGTAACAAGAACGCTACTGTTCTTTTCTTTTATAACATGCAATAAATAGAGATTATTATATACAAGATTGTGTATCGTACCTATTTTACAAAATGAGTATCAGGATTTTTGTATTGCCCGAGTGAGAGGTACAATCTAGCAAATTGTTTTGCCAAGTGTGTACAAAAAATCTTCAAATAAACAATAAAACTAAAACTTTACGAGGTATATCTTTTCAAAAGAAATTCAAGACTTTTGACAAATTTAACCACTGATGTGTGTTGTTACAATATGATCATGATTTTCTCAGCCACATATGTAACAGACGTACATGTAACACGATTTTGTATTTTCATCCAACCCATCAAGCAAATCACATGACATTTCATACACTCCAACATATCCTGTAGTTCACCCACAAATATCACAGTGTACTTATGCAGGGCTTCTAGAATTTTTATAAAATTCACTAGCCATGGGATCAGTAATTTAAAAAATGTACTAGCCACGATTAAAAATCCACTAGCCCTACTTTACTTTAAAGGCATACTGTCACGGATTTAAGGAACTTATTTCTAAAAAATTTGATAAATAAAAATTACATTAATTGTTGGAAACAAAATCTAGCTATCGCATTAACTGAACCATGATGGATTGAAATCCATGTCAACCCTCTCAGCAATTTTAGTTTTTGAATTGTGGACCATTGCCATAATTCAATTATTTTTTACAAAATATCATTAATAAATGGAGTATGGTTGTTATAAAGATGGTTGAATAAAGTTCATTTAGGGACAAATCAAATTAGTTTTGTTTAGGTAATACTTTGTTAGACCATTAAATAGGTCAGTGGTCTGTGACAGTATGCCTTTAAGTAAATACAATTTTACTAATTAATAGTAATAATCGGATATGTCACCTAAAGAGGGAGATGGAGCTTAAAAATACTAAGATTGGGGGTGTGTGGGGGTGAGAGTGGGTTACAGGATATTCATATTTTAAAAAATAGACTAAAATGCAGGATTTGACAACTTTTGTTTTCACTAGCCGTTGGGCATGGTAATATTAGTTATTTATTAGCCCAATGTTTAATATCACTAGCCATGTGAGTAGGGCTACCATAATCTAGAAGCCCTGACTTATGGTATGAATTAGCAATTGACTAATCAAAAATGCATGAAATTTATCTAAAAAGTAATAAACTAATCAAAGTACTAAACATCCAGTAGCTATATATATATATGACTGCATTTTATTAAGTAACAATGCTAGATTTTAAAACAAAGTTTTACTTTTAACACCATATCTCACTTAATGTTTTGGTTTTGTTCTTACAGAATTCATATGCCTATTTGAATGCTGGATTCCTAATCAATATTGATGCTTGGAAGCTGCAGGTTTTGGGGAAACCATCAATTGTATTTGGTGGAATTAGTGAATCAATGGTGAGTACTTTTCATGAAGAAGGAAAAAAATCTTCACTTTTACTTCTGACTGTATTTGACTGGAAATAAATAAATCAAGGGGATGAGGGTGGGGGGGGGGGGTGGCAAGACAACTCATTGTGAGCTTAGCATGGGGTGGGCTTATTCTCAGTCAAGGGGCTAATTTTCGGTCAAATACGGTAGTAATGAAAGTCAAAATTGCCATATTTGAGACATTTAATAAACACTAATTAAACAATGTGCTGAGGTGTTGTGAAGCAGACATTCCTTTCCCTTCCTTTCCTCTCAAACCTACTACAGCAGATGTCTTACTGTATAGGTTTTTGTTTCGGCTCAGTTGATAAAGCGCTCATTTGGTCATAGAATCCAAACCTCTTGGTGGACAGCGGGCTCATTCTTTGACTGGTTTTTTTTTCCTATCCCAACCAGTAGCCCACAACTTGTGCATCAAAGGCCGTGATATGTGCTGTCCTGATTGTAGGAAAGTGTATATCAAATATCCCTTGCTGCTAATAGAAAAATGTAGCAGTTGTCCTGTAAGACTATGTCACAATTTAGGAGCAGATCTGGAATTTTTTTGAATTAATTTTTTATGGGGGTGGGGATGGGGGGGGGGGGGGCGAGGGGCTAAAGGGGAAAAGCACATGCACATGGACCAACTCATAAAAAGGGCATCCCAATGGATAAACAGGGAAAAAAAGGGGCATTTGAATATTTTAGTAGGGGATGGGTTCTCTAGTCCCCTCTCCTTTGGATCTGTGTCTGCAACTATCAAATGATTGACATCCAATAACTGTGTTCTAGTTGGGTTTTTAAACTAAATGCCCCAAGCCCTGGCCATGTTAGAAATTTGGCTTGGGATGGACATACCTGAACATTGAAATGATATAGGCATGTAATTATAGTTTACTAACTACATTAAACAAAAACAACTTTAAAAGAGAGGTTGAGCAAGGCATTTGGCCTGGTAGGCATATTCAACAATATTTAATGTACAGTATTGCTTAATATTAACAAGTACATTGGTATATTTAATTAATATAACAATAAAAATGTACCAGCTATTGTATATGATGGGTGCAGCCATTTTTCCTCCATGCTGCAAATACACCCCGTATAGTGAGCATGTAATCAAGTGGTGCAAAACACGATATGTCAAGAATTAGTCAGTACTGAAGCATATGAGTGCGCCGTTAAATAAACCATTTCCTTCCTTTATTGAGCGAGTTAATACACTGATTTTATTATATTTGTTTATATTAGATGCATGCTGAGAAGACGGAATCTTACATGAAAGGGAAAGATCTGACTGATGCAATTATGATGAAACGTAAGCCAGTTTGACCATTATACATACCCATTGTTGTTATTTTCATGCTAATATCAGATCAGATTAAAACTCTGTTAGTAGCTGAACAAGCCATAAAACATTTGAAATGATTGTTCACTACAGGCAATGATACTTCTTCATGAAATCTTGGAATTCCAAGAAAAGAGAAAAAGTAAAATGATTAATTGTTAACTAACATAAACATTTTTTTTTTTTTTTTTTTTTTTTTATTCATTTTTTTAAATTATTTTTTTAAATTATTATTTATTTATTTATTTATTTATTTATTATTTATTATTATTTACTAACATTAACATTTAAATTTTTTTTATTTATTTATTATTATTATTATTTATTTTTTTTAATTATTTTTTTATTATTATTATTATTTTATTATTAGTTTTTTTTAAATTAATTTAAATTAAATTAGATTAAATTCAGTTCAGTTCAATTCAATTCAAATTCAATTCAATTGACAAAAAGAAGAAATCAAATATATGAAATTGGACTTTAGAAAATGGTTTAACGTGTTTTAGAGTAAGAATGGAAAAAGTATTGAAATTTATATTTTAGAATAATAGTTATCAAATGTGCTGTTTGTGTTAAGCTGTATCATTCCTGTGTATTGGCTATTAAAATGAACATGTTACAGACATACTGGAATTGCTGAGGAGAGAGATAAAACCAACAAAAAATGAGAGGCAACCCAGTCCTGAGTATAGGCATGATGTGGCTGTCCACCTATTCTTCAAGGTACGAGGTAATTTAATGTCTGTAATTATAGAAAGTAATAGTTTTTTTTTTAGAGATATTCAATATATTTGTTTAATCATGTTATAATAATTGTAGGTGTTAGATATATGGTAATTGCAACACATGCTGTCATTTCATTCATTCATTTATTTATAGTTATTTTCGTGCTTATATCCATTTAAGGTTCAAGCACACTGTCCTGGGCACACACATCTGCTATCTATCCAGAACAGTGGGTTAGTGGTTAGTTGTTAGTGAGACAGAAGTGGGTGCAGTGGCCTTATACCTAACCATTGTTGTTAAAACTCACTCTGGGTGAAAACTGGTACTGAGAAGTGAACCCAGTACCTACCAGCCTTAAGTCCGATGGCTTAACCACTACACCACTGAGGCTGGTCACTTGCTGTCAGGAAGAAGTACTGTCTTGATTCAATTTATGTTGGAGGTGCGTACCGGCTTCGGTGGCATTGTAGTTAAGCCATCGGACGGAAGGCTGATAGGTACAGGGTTCGCAGACCGGTATCGGCTCCCACCCAGAGCGAATTTTAATAACTCAACACTAACAATTAACAACTAACCCACTGTCCTGGACAGACAGCCCAGATAGCTGAGGTGTGTGCCCAGGACAATGTGCTTGAATATTGGATATAAGCATGAAAATAAGTTGAAATGCATAAATGGAGGTGTGTGAATCAGACACTACTAATCACTGTACTGTCTTGGTTTCAGTTTATGTTGGAGGTGTGTAAATCAGACACTACTAATCACTGTACTGTCTTAGTTTCAGTTTATGTTGGAGGTGTGTGAATCACAGACTCTACTAATCACTGTACTGTCTTGGTTTCAGTTTATGTTGGAGGTGTGTGAATCACAGACTACTAATCACTGTACTGTCTTGGTTTCAGTTTATGTTGGAGGTGTGTGAATCACAGACTACTAATCACTGTACTGTCTTGGTTTCAGTTTATGTTGGAGGTGTGTGAATCACAGACTCTACTAATCACTGTACTGTCTTGGTTTCAGTTTATGTTGGAGGTGTGTGAATCACAGACTCTACTAATCACTGTACTGTCTTGGTTTCAGTTTATGTTGGAGGTGTGTGAATCACAGACTACTAATCACTGTACTGTCTTGGTTTCAGTTTATGTTGGAGGTGTGTGAATCACAGACTACTAATCACTGTACTGTCTTGGTTTCAGTTTATGTTGGAGGTGTGTGAATCACAGACTCTACTAATCACTGTACTGTCTTGGTTTCAGTTTATGTTGGAGGTGTGTGAATCACAGACTCTACTAATCACTGTACTGTCTTGGTTTCAGTTTATGTTGGAGATGTGTGAATCAGACTCTACTAATCACTGTACTGTCTTGGTTTCAGTTTATGTTGGAGGTGTGTGAATCAGACTCTACTAATCACTGTACTGTCTTGGTTTCAGTTTATGTTGGAGGTGTGTGAATCACAGACTCTACTAATCACTGTACCGTCTTAGTTTCAGTTTATGTTGGAGGTGTGTGAATCAGACTCTACTAATCACTGTACTGTCTTGGTTTCAGTTTATGTTGGAGGTGTGTGAATCACAGACTACTAATCACTGTACTGTCTTGGTTTCAGTTTATGTTGGAGGTGTGTGAATCACAGACTCTACTAATCACTGTACTGTCTTGGTTTCAGTTTATGTTGGAGGTGTGTGAATCACAGACTACTAATCACTGTACTGTCTTGGTTTCAGTTTATGTTGGAGGTGTGTCAATCACAGAATCTACTAATCACTGTACCGTCTTGGTTTCAGTTTATGTTGGAGGTGTGTCAATCACAGACTCTACTAATCACTGTACCATCTTGGTTTCAGTTCATGCTGGAGATATGCGATAAGCAGCTAAAAACTCATAAGAATGATTCAGGAAAGACTGACTTGTTGCGTCCCATATCTTCCGGCAGGCAAGCCTATGACATAATTGGTGAGGAAGAATGGCCTCTGAAGCAAGGGATGCCCAAACTGACTGCTGCATTACAGGTTAGCTTAGACTCAGGTTGTTTGGGGTTGTGGGTTTTTTTTTTTACATCCTTCAAGTCCATGGTGTCCATAGGAAATCATTTAAAATTACGTTTTTTCCTCATCTAAAATTCAAAACAAGCAAAATGCTTCCAAACTCATTAAAGAAGGATGAAATAAATCACATGAGAAAAAATCAAGGACCACTGATACGTTTGAAGAATACTTTTTTGTTGATTGTTTGGACATTTGAATTGGCTCATATATGGGAGATGGGAAATGTCCATCCAATTACCCACCCATCTTAAAACCTATCCACCATTCTATATATCCATATACCCATCCATCCATCCATGACCCACCTATCCATCTATCCATTCATTCCATTCACCCAAAATCCATCATCCATCCATAATTCCCACCCATCCAAAATCCATCCATCCATCCATCTATCCATTTATCCATCCATGACTCACCAACCCATCCATTCATCCCATTCACCCAAAATCCATCATCCATCTATTATTCCATCCGTTCGTCTGTCTGTCCATCCATCCATTCATCCGTCCGTCCGTCTGTCCGTCCATCCACCCATCCATCCATTAATCCATCCATCCATCTATCCATCCATCCATCTATCCATCAATTTCACTGATTCCCCTTCCAACTATTTCGTCCATCAAATTGTCTGCCATATTTTATTAGTTTATGTAATACATTGTATAACATTGTTTTTAAAAACCACCCGCTTCAAAAAACACAATTTAAAAAGATGATAAAACTTGATGTTTCGTCTGTATATTACAGACATCTTCGAGAATAGAAAATACTGTAAATCAAGAAATGTTAGAAAATTTAGTAAGGCCATACTAAACGTTAATATTTCATGATGCTAAATTTAAAGATCTAAATAAAATATATTTTTGTACGATTGTTTTGTCAGTGATTAACTGAACACACCACACTGGCTACATGCTATTGATTAAACTATATGTCAGGGCTTCTAGAATTTTCATAAAATCCATTAGCCATGGGATCAGTGATTTAAAAATTTACTAGCCACAATTAAAAATTCACTAGTCCTACTTTACTTTAAGATAATATAATTTTACGAAATAATAGTAAAAATCAGATATGTCACCTAATGAGAGAGCTATAGCTTAAAAACACTAACATTGGGGGTGAGGGTGAGGATATTTATATTTACAAAATAGACTTAACTGCAACATTTGACCAAAAAAAAAATTCACTAGCCGTCGGATATGGCACATTGAATATCACTAGCCATGGGAGTAGGGCTACCATAATCTAGAAGCCCTGTATAAGTAATAGTTAGCATGCACATACTGCAATTTTGTACTATATTTAAGTTACCCCGAAGATGAATACAAAAATATAAATAAAATATATCAAAAATATTCTTTCAGCTGATCCTACAACTTAAACTTAATTTTTGTAATGTTTGCTATGTCAACCTCACTAATGTTTTATGTGGCTAATATTTTACTTATTTGGATTTTGCTAAGTTTTAAGATCACTAATATTTTATGATTTACATTATTATGCACTATATGATATGTTGCAGGCCTCTGGAGAAGCACGGTATGTGAATGACCTTCCTCACCTCAGTTATGAGCTGGCGGGCTCTCTCGTTCTCACTGCACTCGGACCAGCAGTCATTGAAAAGATTGATGCTTCAGCAGCTCTGGTTTGTACATAATATTCCCATGTACCGGTAATATTAACAATAAATGAGAGATGGTGATGTGAGGTTATTAGATAACAGGTGTAGATCAATATTTTGTTACTAAAACCTTCATTATATAATCTATCTTGTTAATTTGTAGTGTTAAATCATATTTAACATTTGAAACAAACAGCAAATATGATACTGTAGTTTATTTATGATAAAGTTGTCAAATAAAAAACCCTGCTTTTTCAGCCATTTATGTCTGTTCATGTAATATAATAGTTCATTTATAAAATGGATGAGAGAAAAAAAGGTACACTCTAGTGGTGGCAATTTCGACCCTGGGACTTGACAAGCATTGTCCAAGACAGAAATGTCCAACTCTTCGGATGTACATTTTTTATCCCACATGACAATATGTGATGGTGTCTTATTTTCTTAGACAGATCCATTCCATGACATCAGCCCATGCGAATAAATCTGTCTTGCATGGGCTATGACGTCATTGAATTTAACATGGGGAGTATTACGGTGTTGGTAATATATGACATCATACTTGATGTCCATTTTCAGAGTTTATTAATTTGAGATCGATATTTTGTTATTAAAACCTTCATTATAAAAGCTATATTGTTAATTTGTAGTGTTAAATTTTATTTAACAGATGAAACAAACACGGCAAATATGATAATGTAGTTTATTTATGATAAAACGGTCAAATAAAAAAGTTACTTGTTCAGCCATCTTTGTCTGTTAGTGTAAAATAATGGTTTATTTACCAATTGAATGATTGGTGGTGGAAATTTCGACCTTGAGACTCAGCAAGCCTCATCCCAGGTTGAAATATCCACCACCTCGGGTGTACTTTTTCTGTCCCACATGACAACATATGATACAGTCTTATTGTCTTTACCTGAGACATATGCAAAGGTTTTTATTTATTTATTTACAATTGCTTGGGCAGCATGTTAATCAATGTTGCTGGGTTGTTTGTTTCTGTAGGCTTTACCAGGAGTGGTGGATTTTATCACAGAAGAGCATATTCCAAGGACTGGAGTAAATAACTACCTGAGAAAAGAACATTTCGACATGAAGCCAGAAGAGGTAATCAGGAATTTTGATAGTCATATATCTTTACACAACATAATTTTCTTAAAGTCGCATAAACAAGTTTGAATCGATGAAAATGGATATCAAGTGGATATTAACATACAAACCTGTAACCCATCTTAGTAGAGTTAGAATAGAGTGAAACAAGAGTCTGTGACACTGAAATTTGGAAATGCTCCCTAAAAATAGACAAGAGGTCATCTCCATAATCTTTACTTCTCTGAGGTACATGTACATATGCATTTTTAGAATGATAAAAAAATGCATTTCATGGTGTTACAAACACCAAGATGACCAGAAACACTTTGGATATATGGAAATGGATAATTGAAACAATAAAATGTAAATAATGTTTGATTTCAATTACCAGAAATGACTCTTAACATTGAAAAATATGTGGTAGTGTTTAAAAACTAGTGCGACTTTAATAGCTGAGGTGGGCGGGACGTAGCTCACTGGTAAAGCATTTGCTTGATGCACGGTCAGTCTGAGATCGATACACATCGGTGAGCCCATTGGGCTATTTCTCGCCCCAGCCAGTGCACCACGACTGGTATATCAAAGGCCATGGTATGTATTATCCTGTCTATGGGATGGTGCATATAAAAGATCCCTTGCTACTAATGAAAAAATGTAGCGGGTTTCCTCTCTATGACTGTGTCAAAAATGACCATATGTTTGACATCCAATAGCCAATGATTAATAAATCAGTGTGCTCTAGTGGTGTTGTTAAACAAAACAAACTTTCTTCTTCTTTTTTTGTGGGTCTAGATATTGAGTCACACATTTATATTTTAGTACTTGTTTGAGGAGTAATAAGTCATAGAGCCAATTCTCCCTCATGAACCCATTAAGATATTGGCTATTACAACCAGTGCTTCACAACTGGCATATTGTGGGTTTGTGGGACATTTTTGACATGATTCGTTCAGAGAGCTGTTCATGCACAAACTCTTGACTTTTCCAGAGAGTTCTGTCCTAGACAGTCATATGATAGCAAATCGTTTAACCAGTGACTTCTAGTTTGCAAATAATTGGCATCATTAAAATCATACCCCTACTTTTGTCCCTTCTAGAAGCATATGTTCCAGTGCATATAGATAAGGAATGTAATAATCTTCAAAGTTAAAGGAAATAAAAGGAATGTATGTTTAATGATGTATGTTTATTTCAGCACTAGGTATGGAGAGTGGAAAATTATTTCCACTGCAAATACAGAGCCAGCTGCTTCTGAATAAAAGCAGTATCTTTTTAAAACTTTCTCATAGACAGGACAGTACATACCGTGGCTTCTGATGTTTCAGTAATAAGGCACTGGTTGAGACAGTAAAAAAACCCTTGACAGATCTCCCAAGGGAGATCAATCTTAAGAGCTGTCGTACCTCGGACAAGCTTGAGACAGTGAAAAAAACCTTGACAGAAATCTTAAGAGCTATCGTACCTTGGACAAGCACTTTACCACTTATCAATTTTTTGTCCCTCAAGAATATTGCAGTTTTCTTAATGAATTATCACTGATTGAATTACTTGTTTATTTAATGCCATAGGTCATAGGTCATGTTAAGTATTCAATTACTTTTCTTTCTTTTTTTGATGTTGTTGTGACTCAGTTCCTTTATACAAGGGGCAGGATCGACACAACCCAGTGGTAAAGTGCTTGCCTGTAAACTTCGAGCTAATATCACTTCATGGAACGGGGCCCTGATGCGTAGTCCGTCTAGGATTGATCTCTGTCAGTGGGCTCATTGGGTTATTTCTCATTGTAGCCAGTGCTCCACAACTGATGTAACAGAAGTCATGGTATGTACTATCCTGTCTGTGGGATGTTGCATATAAGGGAGCGGGATTTAGCTCAGTCGGTTGAGTGCTCACTTGAGGTGCTTGCGTCGCAGGATCAAATCACCTTGGTGGATCTATTCAGCTGATTGTTTTTTTTCTCGTTCCAACCAGTGCACCACAACTGGACAAAGACCATGGTATATGTTTTCCTGTCTGTGTGAAAGTGCATATAAAAGATCCCTTGCTGCATTAGAAAACATGTAGCAGGTTTCCTCTGATGACTACGAGTCAGAATTACCAAATGTTTGACATCCAATAGCCGATGATTAATTAATCGATGTATTCAAGCAGTGTCGTTAAACAAAACAAACAAACTTATGTTGCATATAAAAGATTCCTTGCTGCTAATTAGAAATAGTAGCCCATTGGTCTCATTATCTGTGTGGTCCTTAACCATATGTCCAACACCATACAACCATAATTAAAATGTGTTGAGTGTATCGTTAAATTAAAACATTCCTTCCTTCCTTTTCCTCAATACAATCATGATCAGCCATTTCTAATGGGTTCAAATGAAATTTCTTTCAGATTTTCTGCAGTGGCACTGTGTTATATGCAGGACAAGTTGTAGGAATTATACTAGCTGGTAAGTAAGCAAGGGTAGATATAGGTTTTTTTCTTGGGACAGTGTCAAAAAGAGAAAGAGGCGCATAGAGTAATCAAAAATAGACTATAACATGACTGTAATTATTATCTATTGACTTTTTATCCCAAAAATAGCTAGTGGACAAGTACATTACATTCCCCCAAAATGAAAAACATAAATAGATTATATAAATTCATTTAGGAGATAACCATATGGTGTTTTTAGATTTGCGGGTGTTATTGTCTATTTGATCCCACAAATGTAATTTTTGACCGAAGGCGTTAGCTTGAGGTTAAAAATGAAACATTTGTGGGCATCAAATAGACAATAACACCCGCAAATCTAAAAACTAAATTTTGTTATGTCCATTGTAAACTGAATTGTTTTTCTACGGAACTAACTGTATATTTTGTATTTCTTGAAAAAAATAACATCTTTTTTTGGGGGGGGGGGGGGGGGGTGGCGGGATGTAGCCCAATGGAAAAGTGGTATATCAAAGGCTGTGGTGTGTGGGAAGGTGCATATAATAGACCCCTTGCTACTAATGAAAATTTTTAATAGACCTGTTTCATCTAATTACCAAATATTTGACATCCAATAACCGATGATTATTAAATCAATGAGCTCTAGTGGTGTTGTTAAACAAAACAAACTTTAAAAGAAAATTTAATCTAAATCTCTTTTCTTTTATCCTTTCCCAGAAACCCAGGCTCAGGCTGATGCTGCTGCTCAAGAGGTGGAAATTGAATACACAGATTTTTATTGTCCTCTTCTGTCTATTGCCGATGCTGTAGAAGAAAGGAGTTTTCATGATTTGGGCCTCACACCAATCATCATTGGTAATCCTGCAGGTATTGACATTTCTGTTAAATCAACACTTGCTTGAATGTCTTTTTACATTTATCCAGCATTCACTGTATACATTGGCAAGATATGATGACTAGATAAATCTCTAAATTTTCGGTCACTGACCAAAAATATAGGTCATGTGACATAAGCCCGACTCGACTCGAGTATTTCAGAGTAGATTTTCAATAAACATACTCTTTAAATCATTTGTTGAAGTGCAGTAAATACAAATAACTTTAAGTTTTGCGATAACAACACAAAACTTGTATATTTATTTATGAATTAGAGTTTAGAAACGCTTTTTTAATGTGACAGAATGTAGCTAGCGTCTTACAATAATGACGTCATACCTCTTGCATGACGTCATACGGCAAAAGCCTTGCTAGTTTGACAATACTCGATTTTCGTACACAAAACTGGAATAAATAATGATTTTCCGAATATTCCTGTAGGATTGCAGGATAAAAGAAATAACTGGTTACTGTCTTAAGATATTGGCTTTATCCTGTGAAGGTTAGAATGGTGAATGCAGCGAGGCTCTGCCGAGCTGCATTCACCATTCGACCATTCGCCTTGAGCTCAGGTCGAATGGTGAATGCAGCTCGGCAGAGCCTCGCTGCATTCGCCATTCTAACCTTCACAGGATAAAGCCGATATCTTAAGACAGTAACCAGTTCCCTATGTATATGTTGGTGAATATATCTTCAATTTAAAATATAATAGTAGTTTTTCAGCAGAAATTGTGGAAAGAAATAGAGATTATTAAACAAGCTTGTGTGTTACGACTCACACGCGAGTATAATAATTTCTTTATTATCCATATTATTATTGTTCATTTGTTGTTTTCTTTATGAATAACAAGACTCAACTCAAAATGTTTCAGCCCCAACTAGAAAAAGACGACGAAATGACGTCATATTTCAAATGCCCATTTCACAAAACATTGTAATTTACGTCTGCGACTAGCAGTTATATCGGTCATAAGTTTACATGTGTTTGGAATCTATTTCATGCAGAAACTTACATCATTATGGAAGATGGAGCATTTTAAGGACAAAATAAAATGAAATATGTGTATTTCAAACTATATTAGTGTTCTGTTAGTAGTAATAAGAATTGTGGTTTAGTCGTAGATTTACGTTTATATGCAAACCTAGGCTTACGATGCTTTTTGAAATTGAGCCCAGGACAGCATATACCATGACCTTTGTTATACCGGTTGTGGAGATATTATTAATATATTATTGAGGCTAGTTCCATAGTGTTTCATATATTTATCTACAGTAGAGTCATTGCAGGAAGTTCACTGTTACATATAAACACCAAAGTCTGTGATATTTCATTACCTATTTACTCATAATTGGAACTGTAGTGAAATGTATAAATGTTCAAACTAAAGGCAGCATTGCTGTTATTTGCATAACGACGAATTTCGATTTTTTGTTTCTTCTCATTTTGTAACCGGCTTTCAGTTAAAATATTCTGATATACATGTTTAACATTTTCTGTGTAATCATCATGTACTGAGCCCGTTATTCTTATTACAGCAGCTTTCAAAGATGCAAAATTAAAGACAATAAGTGGAGAATGTTCCATGGAGCCATTATATCACTTCTACATGGAAAACAATGTAAGGAACATTCTGTATTTATATATACTCTGTCAAAAAAGAAACGCATAAGCGAAATATTCATGGAATTATCTCTTTAATACAAAGTGGCATAATTTCGTTATTTATGATTGTATCACAGTCAAATTTGACAAGAGTATGTGACAATGTTCTTGCTATGGACTGACGGCAGTGGAGGCGTTTTCGTCACCAAACAGCGTTGCACGAGTGTGCTGAAATCAGTACCTTGTTTGGCCACCAGCAGCAGCAGCAATCACTGCGCGACATCTACTTGGCATAGACTGAATGAGTCTCTGAATCTGGACACATGGAATCCTAGCCCATTCTTCCTGCAGTGCATGGGAAGCATGTGACGGCGAAGAATTTCATCCCGGTAGCGTAAAGCTGTCAGGTTGCCTAATACGAACACAAGTTCACTTCTGCCGGTGTATGAGATGGCTACCCACACCATGACATTCCCTCCACCGAATCTGTCAACTTGGGTGACGCAGTTGTTGGCAAAACGTTCACTGCGGCGTCTGTAAATATGTCACGTCACTGTAGAAGGAAACGTGAGTCGTCGCTGAACCATATTCGCTGCCAGTTTCCCAAGTTCCAACCCTGTACATTCGTGTACCAGCGAACACATAATTGTCGATGTTGACGTCGCAGGACGGGGCCAACATACGGTCTCCTAGCCCGTAAACCAGCTTCTCGAAGTCGGTTCCTAATAGTTTGTGCAGACACACTTCTCAAACCAGGTATGCGTCCAGCAGTGTTCATTGCTGTGGCAGTTTAGTGATGCAAGTGCAGAACCCAGATGTAGTGATCTTGTGCTGTAGTTGTTATGCAAGGTCTTCCACTTCTGGGCCGGTCTTCGGCTGATTGAAACTGCTGGTACCTGTCCCAGAAACGTGAAATGGTGCTCTGATGGACATCATGTGGCGTGCTACTGCTGACTGCGATTCTCCTAACTAGAGGCAGCCTATTGCACTGTTTTGATTCGGCAGGCTTAGTCTTGTAAGTCATCTATGTCAAAATGAAAATGAGGCATCATTGCGAGCATTGCAGCTTTAAATACCTATCACTACCCCAATCTTTTCCCCGAGTTTCACGTGCATTTGCCAAAATCTTACCATTTCACGCCGATTTCCTGCAAAGTGTGTTAAATTTGTTTTAGGGTGCATTTGGGCATGCTGTCCCATTCCAGGAACATTAACAAACATGGTCATTCAGCAACATTGTACAAAAATACGATATTTTGTCGAATCAAACACTTTTCTTCTTTCCCTATCACCTGTGCATTTCTTTTTTGACATAGTATATATATAATTCATGTACATCAAAAACAATAAAAGGTTTCTACATTTTAATGGCACTGAATAAAGTAAATAATAATTCTAGGACATTTCCAACCTATCCCTTGGTAAATACACCCACCATTTCTCTCCCCAAGTCTTTTCCCCCATGTTCGTCCCCCAGTCATTCCCATAAAAATATGCTAGCTGTTATTGGCCACAAATCTTTTTCATTAAAAACATTTTATTGATCAAAATGTGTTTATATGAATATGTGGATTTGTTGTTTTGACAGTGGTTACTGTAATATATACACACTACACTGTAACACATTCACTATAATAGTGTTTAAATCCTTCTTGGAAGGTTTAAACTGTGAAGTTGTAATGTTTTTGTTTTGTTTTCTAATTGAACCTTTCAACACATCTGTTAACACCACAGTTAACAGACATTTTATTAAATGCACTGTTTCATAATCAGTTATGAAAATCAGAATAAAACAACAACACATTTGTATGTCTGCACTTCAGTGACTTATCTTAATGGTGGGGTGAATATACCAGACGGAAGAAAATCATCAGTGTAATATTATAATTGTACTAGAATTAAGACTATTGGCACAGAATTATTCAGTATATTGGATGACAAAAAATGTCTATATCCCTTGTAAAAAAACCTTGGCATCTACAGTCATTTTGTAAAAGTCTTCCCACTACAGGTCTGCCAATTATTCAACCCCTTACTCTCTTCCTCTGTACTTCTTCTGTTTGTGTGGGTTAATTTTGGCATGCTTCCTTCAGAGAGCTGTTCAAGCATGCTTGTCATGGGCACAACCTCTGACTCCGCCAGAGAGTTCTGTCCATGACAGGGAGGGTACTTCTTCTCTTTTTCCCTAAGCCTATATTCCTCTCCTACACCCTAATCTCTGTATGAATTCTGCATACAGGCATGATAGAATCATACTCAAGAGATGGGTGTCAATGTTTTTTTAATATGGATTATTTGAATAAATTCATCATATTTTCCAATCCACCAGGTTGCTCTGTGTGTTCCCAAGGAGGACGGGATGGATGTGTACGCTACGTCGCAATGGCCAGACCAGGTGCAGGCTGCTGTCAGTCAGGCAATCGGCAAACCGTTTAACTAGTAAGTATGCAAGTAATCACAGTGTGGTTTAGTAAAAGAAAGCAATGAGATTTTTATTTTCACATTTCATTTATTTTCATGCTTATATCGATCCCGTTGTGGTAAGGTTAAAATGTGCTGTGTTTAGCACACCTCTCAACTATCTTGGCTATCTGTCCAGGATGGGTGTCAATGGCTAGTGAGAGAGAAGTCAGTGTAGTAAAATCTAGTACAGTCTGTGATATATAAACATCGGTGGTGTAGAAATAAAGCCATCAGATTTAAGGCTTGTAGGTACAGGGTTTGCATCCCAGTATCGGAGGGGTTGGATGTAGCCCAGTAGTAAAGTGTTCGCTTGATGTGTGGTTGGTCTGGGATCGATCCCCATCAGTGGATCCTGCAAATGTTACTTAGAGAATAACTAATGAGCTATGAGGAATTACTAATTATCTGTCCCGGGTGAATGAATGTGGTACATTCAAGCCTCTAGCGAGGGTTTTACAACATTCATTCATTCACGAGAGATAGAAAATTTGTAACTCAAAGGCCATGGTATGTGTTATCCTGTCTGTGGGATGATGCATATAAAAGATCCCTTGCTGCTAATCGAAAACAGTAGGCCATGAAGTGGTGACAGTGGGTTTCCTTTCTCAATATTTGTGTGGTCCTTAACCATATATCCAGGACAAACAGTCCAGTAAGCTGAGGTGTTTGCTTAGAACATCGATCATGCTTGATCCTTAATTGGGCATAAGCACAAAAATAAGTTAAAGTGAATGAATTTTACCAGTATAACAAATGCACAATGTATTATTATTTTTAGAAGAAAAAAGAAGAAGTTTGTTTTGTTTAACGACACCACTAGAGCACATTGATTAATCAATCATCGGCTATTGGATGTCAAACATTTGGTAATTCTGACACGTATAGTCATCAGATGAAACCCGCTACATTTTTCCTAATGGAGCAAGGGATCTTTTATATGCACCATCCCACAGACAGGATAGCACATACCACAGCCTTTGATGTACCAGTTGTGGTGCATTGGCTGGAACAAGAAATAGCCCAATGGACCCACTGATGGGGATCGATCCCAGATAGTGCACACATAAGATCCCATGCTGCTAATGAAAACAGGTTTTCTCTTCAGACTACGTATCACGATTATCCAATGTTTGACATCCAATAGCTGATAATTATTAATTAATCAGTGTGCTCTTGTGGTGTCATTAAATGAAACAAAGTTGAATGTTTTTCAGCGTAGATGTTACAATTCCTCGACTTGGTGGAGCGTTCGGTGGCAAGCTGAATGGAGCAGCAAACCTTGCGGCAGCTACTGCTCTGGCAGCTTACAAAACAGAAAGGTGGGTTATCCTGTACATGTGGGGTGGGAAAGTGGTAAAGCACTTGCTTGATGCACGGCCAGTCTAGGATCGATCCCCGTCACTGGGCCCTTGTTCCAGCCAATGCACCATGACTGGTATATCATCAAAAGCCATGGTATATGCTATTCTGTCTGTATGATGGTGCATATAAAAGATCTCTTGCTACAAATGGAAAATTGTAGCTAGTTTCCTCTCTAAGACTGTATGTCAAAATTATCTAATGTTTTGACATCCAACAGCCAATTATTATTAAATTTAGTGTACTCTAGTGGTGTCGTTAAACAAAACAGACTTTAACTTTTTTGTTGTACATGTGTGCCTGTATCTGGATGTATTGATTTGATTTAAA
Source organism: Gigantopelta aegis (assembly GCF_016097555.1). Taxonomy (NCBI): domain Eukaryota; kingdom Metazoa; phylum Mollusca; class Gastropoda; order Neomphalida; family Peltospiridae; genus Gigantopelta; species Gigantopelta aegis. The sequence continues at coordinate 53,984,445 of NC_054706.1, forward strand.
CGTAGTCATATTTAATGCTTTGACCATCTGTCCATCCTTCTAGTTATTAAATTACTCGACACTTAATTGTCCTTCAGTCCATCCATCCATCCATCCATCCATCTCTTCCTTACATCCTTACATCCATCCGTCCGTCCGTCCGTCCGTCCGTCCATCCGTCCGTCCATCCATCCATCCATCCATCCATCCATCCATCCATCCACCCATCCATCCATAACTTCTTTACATCCATCCATCCATCCATCCATCCATCCATCCATCCATCATCATCAATTGATCCTTCCATCCATCCACCTATACCCACCCAGCCAGCCAGCCATCTATCTATGCATCCATCCATGCATTCATCCATGCATCCATCCTTCCATCCAGTTTATGGTTATCATTTACCAGCAATCTGGCGAAGGGCCCAGAATGGGGGGATAGCCAGATTGGAAAAAGAAAGTAGAGGTGTGAAGTGAAAATTTGCAGTAAAAGACATTGAAACAAAATACAAAGCAGTATTGGAGGTTGAGGCAGGTAAAAAGACAAGAAAACAAACTGGTATGGGATTTATAGTATCCCCACAAGTACTCGTTCAACTTGGGTTAAAAATAACATATCTATCCAAGAAGGTTATTACAGTTTTGTTATTTACCACAGACGTGGGAAGATGCCAACAGCTGGGGTGGGGTGGAGTGAAGTGGAGTGGAGTAGGGTGACATTGTATATTAATTCGCCTTTCCACTGGGAATGCATAGTTTTTAGAGTTTAGAGGTAGGCACGCTTCTTATAATATCAAGCGAAATCATCCCGCTGTAATGCAGTTTCAAATTTGAACTCTTATATATTAATTTCGAAAACTTGAACTCAATAAAACTCTAACTATTTCCTCGTCCCCTTCAAGTTCGAGTTATCGAAATTTGACTGTATTAGCAATGTATTTTCTCATTTTAATTTTTTTTTAAATCCCACTGCTTCCTTTACTTTGTCTCCTTTGAATTTCTCCTATATTTCAACTTCTTTCACTGTCCGCTCCACATCCCAATCGTGACAGGTGCTTGTCTGTTGTGTCCAACCATGCCACACACCTGCTATTCCCCATCAACTTTTAGCTGTGGGCTTGGTCATTTCATTTCAACTTATTTTCCTGCTTATATCCAATTAAGGTTCACCTCAGCTATATGGGCTGTCTGTCCAGGACAGTGGGTTAGTTGTTAGTTGGTTAGTGAGAGAGAAGATGGTATAGTGGCCTTACACCTACCCACTGAGCCCTTAAGAACTCACTCTGGGTTGGAGCCGATACCGGGCTGCGAACCCTGTACCTACCAGCCTGTAGTCCGATGGCTTAACCACTGCACTACCGAGGCCGTTTGGCTTGGTCAGTGGTCAGTGGTCAGTTAAGAGGCACTTGTAACCACTTACTATATACCCCTACCAGTGGTTGTTAGTTTGTACTGTGAGTGCTTTATTAGTGACCAGAGAGCAAGAATGAAGGGAAGTACACAGAGAATGCACCCTTGTAGTAAGTTGAGACAGGTAGGTGATGATGTGGTCAGCTCAGAAGACAGAATCAAGGGAAGACTGACAGAACAGGGTTGAAACATTGAAAAAAAACCTAATTATATTAAGATAATCAGAATGATAGACTGAGGGTGATAGATGAGAAAGATGAATGAAAGGGTGAGCCAATTTTGATGGGATTAGAACCTCTATCGTCAGCTTTATTGTCCAGCAGCTTATCCTTATTTTCTTTGTCTTAATAGAAAGTTTCATAATTGCAGACAGCATGTTACAGATTATGCTTTTGTTCGAGAGTACTGAATGTTTCAATGTTGTTGTTTTTCAGACCAGTACGATGTAACGTCAATCTCAACACTAACATGCAGTTCAATGGTCTACGGTTTCCTATTTCAGCTACATATAAGGTGAGGATCTCGAGGTCCTTTTATGAGATAAAAGTCAGACTTTACAATGTTGGTTTAAAACGTTATAGTTTTTTTTATAGTTTGCACTTAATTGAAAATATGCACCACATACCTCCCAAACTTAGATACCGTAAATCCTTGAATTAAGGCCTGCCTTGAATAGAAGCCTGCCTCAATTAGAGGCCGGGTCTCGGAGCATGATTATGAAAATAGAGGCCTGCCTCAATTAGAGACCGGGTCTCGGAGCATGATGACATGAAATAGAGGCCTGCCTTGAATAGAAGCCTGCCGCAATTAGAGGCCGGGTCTCGGAGCTTGATGACGAAAATAGAGGCCTGCCTTGAATTAGAGGGCGGGTCTCGGAGCATGATGACATGAAATAGAGGCCTGCCTTGAATAGAAGCCTGCCTCAATTAGAGGCCGGGTCTCGGAGCATGATGACGAAAATAGAGGCCTGCCTTGAATAGAAGCCTGCCTCAATTAGAGGCCGGGTGTCGGAGCATGATGACGAAAATAGAGGCCTGCCTCAATTAGAGGCCGGGTCTCGGAGCTTGATGACGAAAATAGAGGCCTGCCTTGAATAGAAGCCTGCCTCAATTAGAGGCCGGGTCTCGGAGCATGGTGACATGAAATAGAGGCCTGCCTTGAATAGAAGCCTGCCTTAATTAGAGGCCGGGTCTTGGAGCTTGATGACGAAAATAGAGGCCTGCCTTGAATTAGAGGGCGGGTCTCGGAGCATGATGACATGAAATAGAGGCCTGCCTTGAATAGAAGCCTGCCTCAATTAGAGGCCGGGTCTCGGAGCATGATGACGAAAATAGAGGCCTTCCTTGAATAGAAGCCTGCCTCAATTAGAGGCCGGGTCTCGGAGCATGATGACCAAAAATAGAGGCCTGCCTTGAATAGAAGCCTGCCTCAATTAGAGGCCGGGTCTCGGAGCATGATGACGAAAATAGAGGCCTGCCTTGAATAGAAGCCTGCCTCAATTAGAGGGCAGGTCTCGGAGCTTGATGACGAAAATAGAGGCTGCCTTGAATAGAAGCCTGCCTCAATTAGAGGCCGGGTCTCGGAGCAAGATGACGAAAATAGAGGCCTGCCTTGAATAGAAGCCTCAATTAGAGGGCGGGGCTCGGAGCTTGATGACGAAAATAGAGGCTGCCTTGAATAGAAGCCTGCCTCAATTAGAGGGCGAGTCTCGGAGCTTGATGACGAAAATAGAGGCCTGCCTTGAATAGAAGCCTGCCTCAATTAGAGGCCGGGTCTCGGAGCTTGATGACGAAAATAGAGGCCTGCCTCAATTAGAGGCCGGGTCTCGGAGCTTGATGACGAAAATAGAGGCCTGCCTTGAATAGAAGCCTGCCTCAATTAGAGGCCGGGTCTCGGAGCTTGATGACAAAAATAGAGGCCTGCCTTGAATAGAAGCCTCAATTAGAGGGCGGGTCTCGGAGCTTGATGACGAAAATAGAGGCCTGCCTTGAATAGAAGCCTGCCTCAATTAGAGGCCGGGTCTCGGAGCATGATGACGAAAATAGAGGCCTGCCTCAATTAGAGACCGGGTCTCGGAGCATGATGACGAAAATAGAGGCCTGCCTTGAATAGAAGCCTGCTTTACGTAAAGGCCTGTTTCTGCTACTGTAGCTGTGTCAGGTTAATGGCCACATTATACTTCTCACTTCCGTTGCATGACATCAAAAGCCTGTAACAACATTGCAAGAGTAACAGGAAAGGAGAAGCTAGGTTTGCAAGCTTACATTAGAAGATGTCAAAATAAGGCAACATGTTAGAAAATTTTGCATGAAAAAAAGAGAAGCCTGCCTTGAATAAAGACTGGGTCTCGTAGCATGGCAAAAAAAAAATTGACGCCTAGGCTTCTATTTAAGGATTTACGGTATTTCTTCTTTGCCATATGCAAAATGATTAATATCAGTACTTTCTGGTTTATTCATTGTTTAACACTTGACACTCCAGCCTTTTGGTTTTCTTATTTTAATGTTATACATGTACATAGAGAATTCGTTATGAGTGTTTTTTAATATGAAAGTCTATGGTAATTACTAGTATTTGTGAAGGGTCTGTCGAGACAAATACCGATTAACTAGATGGTGTTGATTTTTTATATTAAAAAAATATGAATAGTGAAGTCTATTTATCCTTTAACATTTTAATTTGATATTTAGTAAATCACAGTTCTAAATCGCGTCTTGCAGTAATCATCATAGCCCAGTGGTAAAACGCTCACTTGATGCGCGGTCTGTCTAGGATCGATCCCCGTCGGTGGGCCTATTGGGCTATTTCCGCTCTAGCCGGTGCACCACAACTGGAGTATCAAAGGCTGTGGTATGTGTTATGACCATATGTTTGACATCCAGTAGCTGATGATTAATAATTCAGTGTGCTCTAGTGGTGTCGTTAAACAAAACAAACTTCTTAAAACAAACTTCTCAGTAATCTTATTATGACGTCATTGCGATTATCCAAATGTAGTTTGATGTCACACACGTTTATCTAAATCATATAAAAAAGTTATGCTCGGGTATGCAGGTCTTGTTGGCTTGTAAACAAATGACTCATTGACAGCAAAAATAAATTAACTAGGTTAATAATGGTAAATGTCAAAGGGTTTATGACATGGATAATGTGGGTAAGTTATAGGATAAATGTAGTTATTTTATCTGGGCTAGCTCTGGGGAGCAAAACAGTTCTCCAAATTATCTATTAAAATTGCAGACTCTTGTTATTTTCTAACAAAATATCAATTATTACAATAAATTATTACAATTAAATAAAATGAGCCACTTGTTCTTAAAATTTGCAATTGGCGAATTTGGCGAGTACCAGCCCTATAGCCCTGTTTTTATTATAAATTAATGTTGATATAAATTAGGCATTTTGATTTCCATATTATGTGTTTCAGGCAGGATTAATGTTGATATAAATTAGGCATTTTGATTTCCATATTATGTGTTTCAGGCAGGATTAATGTTGATATAAATTAGGCATGTTGATTTCCATATTCTATGTTTTGGGCAGGATTAATGTTGATATAAATTAGGCATTTTGATTTCCATATTATATGTTTCAGGCAGGATTAATGTTGATATAAATTAGGCATTTTGATTTCCATATTATGTGTTTCAGGCAGGATTAATGTTGATACAAATTAAGCATCTTGATTTCCACATTATGTGTTTCAGGCAGGATTAATGTTGATATAAATTAGGCATCTTGATTTCCATATTATGTGTTTCAGGCAGGATTTGACCAGTCTGGCAAGATTAACGTGGTTGAGGTTGAATTAATTCTGAACGCTGGTCACACGCCAAACTTTGCCTCCACCATTCATGAGATACAGAGTCATCTGGATAGTGGTATGTTCCGTACTATTAATCAGCAAAGCATGACATCATTTTTCATACAGACTGACTGAAGGTGGGACCTAGCCCAGTGGTAAAGCACTCGCTTGATGTGCAGTCTGTCTAGGATCGATCCTCATTGGTGGGCCACTGGGCTATTTCTTGTTCCACTACTGGTATATCAAAGGCTAGTCCGGCAGCTTACAGCACAATATGATACATACATGTATATTGTTACAATACAAACATCACTTCTTGTGCTCATCCAGTAAAACCGGAGCTGGACGTAGCCCAGTAGTTAAGTGTTCGCTTGATGTGCTCTGTTAGCCTATCGTTCCAGCCAGTGCACTACGACTGGTTTAACAAAGGCCGTGGTATGTACTATCCTGTCTGTGGGATGATGGATATAAACGATCCCTTGCTGCTAATCGAAAAGTGTAGCCCATGAAGTGGTGACAGCAGGTTTCCTCTCTCAATATCTGTGTGGTCCTTAACCATATGTCCGACGTCATATAACCGTAAATATAATGTGTTGAGTGCATTGTTAAATAAAACATTTCCTTATTTCCAGTAAAACCAAAATGTGTTGAGATCTTTGATTGTCACTTTTGTTTCCATTATAGTGATATTAATTTTAAAAACATGACACCAGAATAATAAAATATACTGAAAACAAACCAAACTGTTTAGTCAACATTCCAAGTAGTATGAGACCGTTTGTAATTGTAGGAACGATATTTACAGTGGAAAATAAATATTTGCTTCCACAATGAGTTCGAATGAGGAGGTCACCCATTGGACTGATGGTTAAATTTTTCACTAGATAGACACTAGATAGAGATTCTTGGAATAAACCACTATTTTGCCATTTCATTTCATTTCAACTTATTTTCATGCTTATATCCAATTAAGGTTCAAGTATGCTGTCCTTGGCACACACCTTGGCTATCTGGGCTGTTTGTCTAGGACAGTGGGTTAGTTGTTAGTGTTTAGTGAGAGAGAGAAGAAGGTGTAGTGGCCTTACACCTACCCATTGAGTCGTTAAAACTTGCTCTGGGTGGGAGCCGGTAACGGGCTGCAAATCCTGTACCTACCAGCCTTATGTTCAGTGGTTTAACCACAACGCCACCGAAGCCGGTACTAGTTTGCCAAATGCCTATTCGACTCTGCATTGTGCCCCACACATTACAGTTTTTTCGATCAGATTTTCAACTCATCCGTCAGAATTTTCACTTGTGTTTGGTGAGTGGACTAGAACTTTCTGCATGCTTGATACTTTGGATAAGCGATATCCTACAAATGAACTAATGAATGCCATATATTATTGCTATTTTTGCAGGGTATTTTATACCAAACTGGCATATCAGTGCCAAGATAGCCAAGACAGACAGACAAGGAGGCCAACCCATGAGAGCACCTGGTAAGGATTATATCACAGAGGAAACTTTTCTTCATTTATGTTGATACTATTCCGAGGACAACAATGAAGCTAGTTTTGGTTACTGTAAAGAACAACACAATTCGGTCTTTGTGGTAAATGTAATTTTTTAAATTAAAATGACGTATAATTATTTCAGTTATGTTATATGAATGTACATATGTATTTACTGAAACAACATTAACATGTACCAATTTATAAAAAAACCAAAAGGTGGCTTATCAAAGACTCACCTAGTGAGTGAAGGGGTGGATGGTGGGATTAACAGAAAATGCTTAATTTAATCACCTGTAACTCTCGATGTCTAATGGCAGAATTTTCTCAGTCACATAAAGTGTTTTGATTGGTTAATCTATTTATATCAATTTAGTTAATCTATTTATAATAATAGTAGGACGAGTTTGATTGTGTGCTTCTGGCATAACCTTGATTCTTAGTAATATTATTTATATTAAACCAGAAGCACAGAAATTAGAATAGTTCAACATAAACTATTTTATCTGCAATAAATCTTATTTATGTGCAAGTCCTGAGTCCATATTTTCGAAGCTATCTTAGCGCTACAAAATCATAAAACCATTGTAAGCTATTACGTCATTATGGCGTATGCAACTTTAAATTTATGTAAAGTGCCAATTGGTTATGTGGTAAACTGTTTCATGTTATGAAAATAAAAGGTGCAAGTTTGTGATGATTGATTAGGTTATTCAAATATAATTCATGTAACAATCAATTGAAAAATCACATGAACCAACTTCCAATTAGAGTGAAACCTCTCTGAACCGGACACCCACCAGACCAAGTAAAACAAATCAATTTTTAAGGGTATCCGGTTTAGAGAGGTTCTGTTTTATACTAATAATTAAAAAGGGACCATGAAAAATGTCCGGTTTTGAGGCATTTCCAGTTTACAAAGGGTCTGGTTTTGAGGAGTTTCACTGTACCAAAAACATATTAATATTGGCCCCTGTAAAAGGTGTTCTTTCCATTATATATGAAGGGTTTAGGCACAAAACGCGATATATCCATTTTTCATTTTCAGTAAAAATTATTGTTTTAATTGGCGTATATCGCGTTTTGATTTTAAAAAACAGGATTTACCCAATACAATTTCATAAGGATCAATCACGTTTTGCAGCAAATCAGCAGGCTTACGATTAGCCCTTTCTGACATACAATGATGGCTTTAACTAAAAACTAGAAAGAAAATGGTTTATATTGCGTTTTGCACCTGAACGCTTCATATATAGTATATTAAAAACAGTATGTAATAGTCAGTTTATAACAGTATACATGTACAGCAATACATTAAAGTATATTAAAAACAGTATGTAACAGTCAGTTTATAACAGTATACATGTACAGCAATACATTAAAGTATATTAAAAACAGTATGTAACAGTCAGGTTATAACAGTATACATATACAGCAATACATTAAAGTATATTAAAAACAGTATGTAACAGTCAGTTTATAACAGTATACATATACAGCAATACATTAAAGTATATTAAAAACAGTATGTAACAGTCAGTTTATAACAGTATACATATACAGCAATACATTAAAGTATATTAAAAACAGTATGTAACAGTCAGTTTATAACAGTATACATTAAAGTATATTAAAAACAGTATGTAACAGTCAGTTTATAACAGTATACATATACAGCAATACATTAAAGGCACAGACCCTAGTTTCAGCCTGTGGAAATGGACAATAAATTTAGTTAATTTACACACCTGTGAAACATTTGGATATGGTTATAACAGAGAAAAATGCTGAAGTTTGTGATGTATAAACCTTAAAATATTGTCTAAAAATAAACTAGAGCCTGTCTCGATAACCATTACTTCTCAACTGAACGTGCATTTTTAGAATTATGAAAAATGCATTTTGGATTATTACAAAAACCTGGATGACTAGAACCACTTCAGGTGTACGAAAATGAATATTCTAAATAATAAAATGTAAGTACTACTAATTTAAATTATTAAAAACAGTTTTAATAGTGAAAAATATGTCGTAATGTTTAAAAACTAGGGTCTGTCCCTTTAAGGTCTTGTGATTTTTGTTTATATTATTTATAGGGCCATACCCGGCTGGCTTCATAATAGAGAGTGTCATTGAGCATGTGGCCAGGGCACTGGACAAGAATCCTGTGGAAGTTAAAGAACTTAACCTGTATAGAGACGGTCATGTAAGTACATTAATGCAGATCCCCACAGGAGTGGATTATGTGGGAAGGTGGCAGATGGGTAATTTTGTCTGGGTTTTAAAGAGACAGACGCTAGTTTTAACCCATGAAAATTAACACTAAGTTTAGTTAATCTACAAACCTGTAACAGATTTGGATAAAGTTACAATTAAATGAAACATGAGTCTGTGACTTTGAAATGGTGAAATACCCTCTAAAAATAGACTAAAACTTGACTCCATAATTGTTACTTCTTAGATGCACGTATGTTTTTAAAATGATGACAAATGTATTTTGTGATATTAAAAACACCAGGATGACCAAAAACACTTCGAATGTACGTAAATTGATAATCTAAACCATAAAATCTAAATAAAGTATGATTTCAGTTATCAAAAATGGCTAGAATAGTCCAACATATTGCCTTAGTGTTTAAAAACTAGGGTATGTCCCTTTAAGATCAAAGAAGGTTCAAGGCCTGCTCTGGGTGAGCAGAACAGTTCACCAAAATATCTTTAAAAATGCAAACGCTGTAGTTATTTTCCATCAAAATACCATTCATTACACACATTGTTTTCCAGTTGTTCTTAAAATTCGCAATTGATGAATTTGGCGAGTGACAGTGCTAGCCCTTACTGGTTACAAATTTAAATTATTTTGTCTTACCTGTACGAAGTATTATATTTCCGACTGACAGTGGCAACGGCAAAGGCATCAACTTTTGCATTAAAGTTTAACATTAAAGGTCAGAGTTCAAACTACAATATTTCGTTATATTACATTTATTTGTAATAAATAACTACCAAAAAATTGATCCCATGCATAATCTTTCCATAATCAATAATTTTAAAAAGTCTTGCACTGAGGGATTTCCTGAATAATTTTGGCTAAATACAGCATGGCCTATATTTTTGTTTCTTTTGTCCGCTGATCGCAAAGAATTCTGAGTAAACTTAGTGTGTTGAATGTGTACGCATAAAACAGTGATGTCACTGGTTAATGCGTTTGACACACACTCAACATTTTTTAAAATAAAGGTGTTTTTTTTAACTGGTAAATGGAATTATTTAGTTGTAATTTATTATCGGTATAAACTTTATGTTTCAAGGCTAAAATTAATAAATGTTTTTGGCAGCAACTGTCATTATTGCAACTTTGACCTAGCACCTTTAAAGTTTCATGTTTAGACAAAACTATATGTCCTACATCAATGAAACCTTTTTTATAGCTGAATGGATGTTTATCACAGTGATTTTCTTTGTCTTCTTTTGTTGCGCTTATGAAGTTTTGTTAGTTTATTATTTTTCTTGTCTGTAATGGGCCATATGATTGTGAAGTTTTGTCTGCTTGTCTACAGTGGTTCTAGTCAATATGAAAAAAGAAATGTTTTATTTAACAACGCACTTAACACATTTTATTTACGGTTATATGGCGTTGGACATATGGTTAAGGACCACACAGATATTGAGAGAGGAAACCCGCTGTCGCCACTTCATGGGCTACTCTTTTCGATTAGCAGCAAGGGGTCTTTTATATGCACCATCCCACAGACAGGGTAGTACATACCACGTCCTTTGATATACCAGTCGTGGTGCACTTGCTGGAACGAGAAATAGCCCAATGGGCCCACCGACAGGGATCGATCTCACACATCGAGAGAGTGCCTTACCGTAGTCAATATGAAGTTTTGCAGTTATTCTGCTTATCTGCAACGGATTGTAGGATGATTTCCCACATACACAAGTTTGGATTTATTCCCTAATTGGTACATCAAAACTTGTGGTACATGTATATGATTCCCTGTTTCTGAGAAAGTTGTATATCACTTACTGCTATTCCATAGGGGTGATCTATGTCACTGTAGTGGGCGTAACAACAGTGGTATGTTCAGCAGACTGAGTACTAATGAATGATGATTTGACTGGTACCATCATCTTCTATCATATCACATTCATCTAACAGGTGAACTTCGGTTGAGTGCTCGCTTGAGGTGCTTGCGTCGCAGGATTGAACCATCTCGGTGTACCCATTCAATTGATTGGGTATTTTCTCTTTCCAACCAGTGCACCACAACTGGACAAAGGCTGTGGTATGTGATTTCCTGTCTGTTGGAAAGTGCATATAAAAGATCCCTTGCTGCATAGGAAAAATGTAACGGGTTTCCTCTGATGACTACGAATTACCAAATGCTTGACATCCAATAGCCAATGATTAATTAATCAATTTGCTCCAGTGGTGTCCTTAAACAAAACAAACTTCAAACTTCTAACAGGTGAACATGTCTTTGATGTTTGAAAGTTTCTTTAATTCCAGTAACAATTGCTATGTTCAGGAGATTTGAGTTCTTGCAAGTTATTTGACTGACAGTATCATTGCCTTCTATCATATCACGTTCATCTAATGTTAGGTTAAAAAGCCCTCGTAAACATGTGTGTGATGTTTGAAAGTTTCTTTACTTCCAGACGGATATCAATGGCACGATTCTTAAAAACTGTACACTGCCTAGAATTTGGAAAGAGCTCAAAAAGTCGGCAGACATTAGAAAGCGGATTGGAGATATATCCTTATTTAATAAGGTAACTATTTGTTTTGGAATGTTGTCATATATTATTATTGTTATTGTTATTGTTATTGTTGTTGTTATTATTATTATTATTATTATTATTATTATTATTATTATTATTATGAATGTTAAACGACACCCCAGCACAAAAATACTCATCGGCTATTGAGTGTCAGAAAAGGTAAGTACAGTAAAATCTCATTGGGTTGAACTCGGAAGGGTCGAATACACCGCAATGCTCGAACCAAAAACGAAGTCCTGAGTTACACTTAAACATTGTTGATCGAATTATTTGGTCGAACTACCCACTGGGTCAAACACTTTCTCGAGCACTGACAGGGTTCGAGCAAACGGGATTCAACTGTATTTGGAAATATTATTTACATTAAGAATAGAATTTATGTAAAACCACGGTGTTTGCCGTATAGTGACTAGATATGATAGGAAAATGTATGCAATATGGGGTGGATTTTGTTTAGCGATTTAACAATTTTAAAATAATAAATGTCAAAAAGAGAAGTACATTTAAACCTGCTCAATCAACCAAGTCTGTAATGGACCTTATTTGATGGAGGGGGAATCTAGCTCAGTTAATTTTAGTTCAACTTATTTCCATGCTTATATCCAATTAAGGTTCAAGCACGCTGTCCTGGGCACACACCTCAGCTATCTGGACTGTCTGTCCAGGACAGTGAGTTAGTTGTTAATTGTTAGTGGTTAGTGAGAGAGAAAGCGGGTGTAGTGGCCTTAAACCCACCCACCGAGTCGTTAAAACGTGCTCTGGGTGAGAGCCGGTACCGGGCTGTGAACCCAGTATTTACCAGCCTTATGTCCAATGGCTTAACCATGACACCACCGAGGCCGGTTCTCTAGCTCAGTTGGTAGTGTGCTCGCCATAAGTGTGTCACACACCCTCGATGGCCCAATCTCTGATTGAGATTTCTCCCATTCCAACGAGTGCCACACAAGTGGTATATCAATCATGACAATGGCTGTAGTATGCACTGTCCTGTCTGGGTATGGCCCTGAAATTTATTGATTATTTGTCAATAGCAAAATGCTAAATTTCAGCTTGTTATTAAAAGTTTTTTAAAACTGTTAATTTTAAAATTGTATGGTAGTCTTATTATGTAATAAAAAAGGTGTTTGATTACAAGAGGATTACATTGTGCATCACATGGGTGCCTCAGCCAATCCCTTCAACTGGTATATCAAAGGCTGTGGTATGTGCTATCTTGTCTGTGGGAAAGTGCATATAAAAGATTTATTGCTGCTAATGGAAAATATAGCAGGTTTCCTCTGAAGACTTCCAATAACCAATAATTAATAAATCAATGTGCTCTAGTGTTATCGTTAAATAAAACAAACTTCTTTTTGTGTGTGTGTAGGTGAACCAGTGGAAGAAGAAAGGCTTGACGATGACTCCGGAGAAGTACGGAGTGTTCTTCCTACCATCAGGATATCAGTGTCAGATCTCCATCTACGCCCTGGATGGCACAGTGTCTGTTAGTCAGGGTGGAGTGGAGATGGGCCAGGGACTCTTTACAAAGGTAATAACTTCTAGTCATAGGCACACAGAAGTGGTTTTATTATCCATATGGTTCAACATAACCGAGTTAATAATAATCATACGAAGCACACGTGTAATAACAAGCGTAATGACGTAATTTTGGGAAGCTTCTTCAGTCCTAGCTCAGACTGTACATTTGAAATATGACGTCATTTCGTCGTCTCCTTCTAGTTGTGGCTGATACATTTTGAGTTGATACCCATCAGCGTTTGCTGTGGGCTTAGTCTGACCACTTCCGAGAGTGTTCACGGTAATTTCTGGCATTGTCAAGAGATATCTGCAACACCACATAATATATACTCCCCTACAAGTAAATAAGCAGGGCTCGAACTTAAGAAGTTGTCTCCCACGGCAATGTTTAAATGCCATGAGTCAAACAGCTCACCGATGGCAATTTTGTGACAGGTTAAAAGTGACATTTGCAGCAAATAAACATGACTGAAAGGCTATTTTGTTGTATGTAGACATATATTAAATATGTAAATGTTAAATATTGGAAGATAATGTACACAAGGTATATACATTTTGCCATTGTTAAGGAACTTCACTGATGGCACAAAAGTGCCATCAGTGATGCTCTCTACCTACAGCAATTTATATCTCAACAATGGCAATTGCCGCCGGTGCTGCTATTAAGTTTGAGTCCTGAATAAGGCTTAGCACACTGATGATGATGTACATATTTTATGCTGCACGCTGGTGTTTGTTTGTGTTAATGATTGTCGTGACAGGTTGCGCAGGCCGTTGCCCACTCATTCCAAATACCGATTAAGATGGTCAAGGTGAAGCCACTGACCACTCAGACCAGTCCAAACCAGGGTGTCACTGCCGGCAGCAGCTCCAGTGAGATGTGTGTAGAGGTGAGGACTGTTTCAAAATTGATTGTAGAGATAAGGACTGCTCCAAAATTGATTAAAGAAATAAGGACTTCCAAAATTGTTTGAAGAGGCAAGGACTATTTCAAAATTGATTGTAGAGATAAGGACTGTTCCAAAATTGATTGTAGAGATAAGGACTGTTCCAAAATTGATTGTAGAGATAAGGACTGTTCCAAAATTGATTGTAGAGATAAGGACTGTTCCAAAATTGATTGTAGAGATAAGGACTGTTCCAAAACTAAAATCAGTTATAGCTGTAAGGATCTGTTCCAAAATTGATTGTAGATGTAAGGAATGTTTTAAAACAAATCACTATTTGTGGAGGTGGGAAGTGGCATAATCGTTATGCTCAATGGATTTGCAGTAGCTTTTATTTTGTGGGTGGTGTGTATATGAGCGCTGAAGTCATTAGAACATGAAATATACAAATAAGTGTTCATAAATATGAAATAAAAAAAATTCTTAACTAACTTTAATTTAATTTTAAATTAAAAAAAAATAAACATCTGTAGATGCAACACCAAAACAATTAATTTATGATAGTTGAAACATTTAATTCTGCAGCATTCTTGTCTGTTTAGTCTGCAGTCTGCACTGAAAAGTTGAACGATTATTCTTTAATCCACAAAATAATTTTCTTAATAGAGTACATTAGTTTATAAAGTTCAGCTTATTTTTCATCAAGTGTTTTTTCTTCAATTTGTAGTCTGTTCTAAAAACTGAGACATATTTCTTCAAACCTCTAAACTATTTCTTATTTAGGACTATTTCTTATTAAATATGAAATATTTAACAATAAAGGTTTTTCTGTTTAATTATTTGATGAAACAATTGTTCTTGTCTACTATAAATGTGTTTAGAGAATTTAGCTTTTCTGTTCAATCCCTAGTCTGCCTTGAAGTGTTGTGAGATACTCAATGAAAGAATGAAGCCTGTAAGAAATAAAAACCAAAGCGCTACATGGACCACCATTGTGTCGATGTGTGGCCAAGAGAACATTGATCTTTCTGCACAGGTCAAGTGAGTGTTTTAATATAGTTGTACTTACAGAGTAGTTGTACTACATGAGTAGCCGTTAGATCCCCCAGACATGAACATTTGATGCATTTACACAGTTTACTGCATTTTAGGGGCTGCTAGGACCATTCCTACAATTTGTGCAAATCTGAGGAGATCTCAAAATAGGTTGGTATGGTTTGGGCTAAAACTAACAGTTTCCATTTGTTAGAATGTATAATTTTCAACGTAAATTTTTCAAGGACTTCTAGTATATCAAGAGGGGAAATTCCACCCTCCCATACCCCGCTTGGTCATGGTACACTCCCTTGCAGTTATTCTCTCTTTTGGCTCTGACCTGTTTCCATCCCTGGATACCATTTATCTTATGAGTTGTTTTAAAACATATGTAAAGAACAACAAGCAAGTTGGATACGTCTTTAAACGATGAGTTGTAAGATGTGGAGTGGACTTGGTTTGAGTTTGGAGTTTTCTTTCTAGGAGAGTTTCCATACTAGGATTCTGAGCCTCTCCAGCCCAGTTTTGATTTTGGAGTTTGCTTCTCCTAGACAGTTGTCTTTCTTGACTCACATCCTCTGTCTGTCCGGTCCATATTAGTCTAGTATCTACCCTTTGACCAGTCCAGCTTGGGTGTCCCTACCAGGAGCTGATGCTCCAGCTGGCATAGCTCTCCGAGTCATTGAAACATGCAAGCTACCTCACCACATCAAGGAATAGATCATGAGATAGGAGTTGTAAGATAAATGGTATCTAATGTCTCTAATGGAGTCTAAGACTTTAACATCATGGCAAATCTATACAAATTGTATGAATGTGACATCATTAGAGATTGGAGTCTTGGACTTTAAAATTTTCTATGCACGGGCCAGCTACTTATTTATAATCCATCCAATCCTCTTACAAAAATGTTTTTTGTAAATAATTTCAGTTTGTTTTTACGTAAAAAGAAAAGTAAAAGTGTTTTAGAAATAAAAACATACTATTTTTTTATGTGCAGTTGGGAAAACAGTTGGGTCAGAAATAAATAACTTGTAGTAAATTCCATAGTATGAAAAACTGCACTCCCCATGGGACGGGCTATAGCAGTGTCATGAACAACAGCTAAAACCTTCTGTAACTGTTAATTAAGGGAAGTGAGAGGTTAGGCATCTGGAATATCCACACAGTATAATGAACAAGGTGATCATCATGTTAAACAAAATACGTGAAAGTAACTATGTAGTCATAATAGCTGTTGATGCATGGTATTGTGGTCTATTAGAGTTCGCCTTCCGGCCCAATACCTCTGACTTCAGCACTCACTCGAGGTTTCTGTTAGGGTAACCTCACCCTTAGTCCATATCAGTCTAACCTCTACCCACTGACCAGTCCAGCTTGGGTGTCCCTAACAGAAGCCAAAGCTGCTGCTGGCATAGCTCTCTGGGTCACTGAGACACACAAGCCCCCTCACCACGTCAAGGAATGGACTATGAAGGGTGAAAGTAACTATCATAGTGCTGTAATAAACACTCTAATTCAATCTGCATATAATGCAAAATTTTATTGGCTTATCAAATCCATTTGCGACAGTAAAACAAGCATTATTAGAAAGAAAGAAAGAAAGAAATGTTTTATTTAACGACGCACTCAACACATTTTATTTACGATTATATGGCGTCAGACATGGTTAAGGACCACACAGATTTTGAGAGGAAACCCGCTGTCACCACATAGGCTACTCTTTTACGACAGGCAGCAAGGGATCTTTTATTTGCGCTTCCCACAGGCAGGATAGCACAAACCATGGCCTTTGTTGAACCAGTTATGGATCACTGGTCGGTGCAAGTGGTTTAACCTACCCATTGAGCCTTGCGGAGCACTCACTCAGGGTTTGGAGTCTGTATCTGGATTAAAAAACCCATGCCTCGACTGGGATCCGAACCCAGTACCTACCATCCTGTAGACCAATGGCTAACCACGACGCCACCGAGGCCGGTACAAGCATTATTATGTTGAAAATTTTGAGGATTTCCCAAGTGCCTATTTACATATTCATATGCTACGTCTTGTTATTTAGTTGGATGTACATTTGTACTTTAAAAATGTCACTGTTAAATCTATTCTGAAGTAAAACGAGTGTTCCTCAAAATTGTATGACGTAAATGCCGTTTGCAGTGTTCGAAATAAGCACATGTCTGTTTGTCCCGACAAGTGAAAATATGCTTGGACATACAATTTTTATGTCAGTGGTTGTCCTCTGGACAAGTAAAAAAAATTCAATTCAATGCAGTTTCATTTTGAGCAGTGAAAAACATTGTCCTTGCACTTAAATGAAACAAACCATTTATTTGGACAAATGAAAATATTGGCAGACAAGTAGATTTCTGGATGTATGAACTTGTCCATCAAGTAGACTAGTGAAAATTTCTGCTTATTTCTATCGCTGGTTTATAAATGTCTATGTCACTAGTAAAACTACCGGGTAGTGATCATAAAACCAGCATTAACATCTGCAAATGGTCAAATACAAAATAGTTATCCCGTAATTTAATACTTTGCCCTGATATGCCTGTTTTCTAATTGCTTAATACTTATAGCATCAATTTGCCTTGTTACAGAGTACTGTGGGAAAGTACATGTACATATAAAAGATCCCTTGCTATATTAGAAAAAATGTAGCGTGTTTCCTCCGATGACTACGTGTCAGAATTACCAAATGTTTGACATCCAGTGGTGTTGTTAAACAAAAGAAACTTCTTGTGTTACAGAGTAAAACCACAGTTTAAAGCAGACCAGATCATCAAGTATCACAGTTATGCAGTGAGCGTTGCTGAGGTTGAGCTGGATGTTCTCACAGGAGAGAATCAGATTCTTAGAGTGGATATACTGTTTGATTCTGGGGAAAGGTATGTACTAATAGAATCTATCACCGTTGTGAGGTGTAGATAAGAAAATTCCAACCCAAAGGACAAAATGTTTTTTGTGAGGACCCTTACAAAACGATTTTGTCCTGAGGGTTGGAACTGCCATACCTATACCTCACGATGGTGATTGATTCTTTTTCTTGCCATTTAGTTACAGTAACAAAACATTAATTTTGTAAGCGAAGGTTTGTTTATTCTAGAATGATTCAGAAACACTCCACCTACAAACTCATTTAATCATATTCAGAAAAATATAATCCACATTATGCAACGACATAAAAATATAACAACTTAACCATATATATATAGTTGAAAATATTAATTTGTTGAAATATTTTTAAAACAATGATTCAATATGAAATGGTAACTTGAGGAATTCTGAAAACATGAGTTATGATGTCAATCATAAAACATGAGTTACGTCGTCAGTCATATTTAGAAATATATTGTCAGTAGTCATTGGTTGCTAGATTATGTTTCAACATTTATATAGCAGGGTACCCTCCAAGTCCCTACACACCAATGGCCAACAGTAGTGTCCATAATTTAGACCCTGGCCTTGTCCCAACTAATTTTTTTTATGGACTCCTCCAACCCTGTTATTTAGGCTAGGTTTGGCCCAAAGGTCATGCATACGTGCAAGTAAGTTAAAAGTAAAAAAACTGGCCCTTGTTGATTATAGAATCAATTTATTAGAGTAGGCCTAGATATAACTTTTGGAGTTCACTTAAAGGTAAGCATGTGTTGTACAAGTAAGTAAAAACTTAGAATAGACCTCAGTAAAACAATGGACCTACAATAAAATTGTCAGAATGAATACACATTTTGATTTTGGTGAGTATGAACCAATATATACTGTAGATCCTGAAATTAACACATTCCTAAATTAATGCGAGTGATGGTGGGTAGACTAAAATGTGACATGAAATTAATGCGAGTGACCTCCTTTTGAAATATTACTTTCCTAACAACATAAGTACATATACTTCTACAGTACATTAAAATGAAATTAACATTTGCTGGGGGGTTTTCATAGAATTTATGGGGATTCACTACTATAATCAGATATAAGGAGAAACCTGTCTGAATGGGATCTACAGTGTGTATTTGCAACTTGTTTTTTTGTCAATTTCTTTTCTAGTATTAAAATTTCTTTTGTTTAACAACACCATTAGAGCACATTGATTTCTTAATCATAGGCTATTGGATGTCAAACATTTGGTAATTTTTGACTTGTAGTGCTAGAGAAAACTGACTACATTTTGCCATTAGCATCAAGGGATCTTTTATATGCACTTTCCCACAGACAAGACAGCATATACCATAGCCTTTGGTATACCAGTCGTGGTGAACTGATGGGGAAAAAACCAATTAGAGAATGGGTCCGATGAGGTGGTTTGATCCTATGATGCAAGCACCTCATGTCAGCACTCTACCAACTGAACCAGATCCCATCCCCTTGCTTGTATTATGACTAAACATTCAGTATTAAACATCAATTTAAGACAGAGGCGGGACGTAGCTCAGTGGTACAGCATTCACCTGATGCGCTCTCGATCTAGGATCTATTCCCGTCGGTGGGTACATTGGGCTATTTCTCGTTTCAGTCAGTGCTCCACAACAAAGGCTGTGGTGTGTACTATCCTGTCTGTGGGATAGTGCATATAAAAGATCCCTTGCTGCTAATCGAAAAGAGTAGCCCATGAAGTGGCGACACCAGGTTTCCTCTCTCAATATCTGTGTGGTCCTTAACCATATGTCCGATGCCATATAACCATAAATAAAATGTGTTGAGTGCATTGTTAAACAAAACATTTCCTTCCTTCCTTCAATATAAGACATTTAAAATTAATCTACTGAAATAATGTTATTAATACCAATACATTCTATTATCATTGCTTATGTGAATCATTCAAACTATCAATAGGTAAATTTACATTGATTGTTTTGCATGTTCTGTTTTTCAGTCTGAATCCTGAAATAGACATTGGTCAGATAGAAGGAGCCTATGTGATGGGTCTGGGAGGATACCTGCTGGAGAAAGTCATCTATGATCCAGACACAGGCAGTGTCATCAACAACGGAACATGGGCAAGTTTATATTTATTTCCATTGTTTGATCAGGGCTTTAGATTGCATCAAAATCGAGGTGATAAATGTGGTGCTCAAAATACAGATGCCCAAACAGTGTTTCTGCCAGAAAGAAATTTTTGGGTATGGCACTGTGGAATTGAATGCAACCACAGTCAACAGGTGCTATGGAGGGCCTCCCCCAGAAAGAAAATGGGTTAGATTTAGGGTTAGGGTTAACAAAATCATACTGTAATGATAAGAGTAATTAATTTTGTCAAAAGGTTAACTTAAAAAACATAAAATCTGCAAAAACATTTGGGTATGGCGCCGTATCCATTTTACCCTCTGGCAGAAACCCTGATATGGCACCGTACCCGTTTTACCCTCTGGCAGAAACCCTGATATGGCACCGTACCCGTTTTACCCTCTGGCAGAAACCCTGATATGGCACCGTACCCGTTTTACCCTCTGGCAGAAACCCTGATATGGCACCGTACCCGTTTTACCCTCTGGCAGAAACCCTGATATGGCACCGTACCCGTTTTACCCTCTGGCAGAAACCCTGATATGGCACCGTACCCGTTTTACCCTCTGGCAGAAACCCTGATATGGCACCGTACCCGTTTTACCCTCTGGCAGAAACCCTGATATGGCACCGTACCCGTTTTACCCTCTGGCAGAAACCCTGATATGGCACCGTACCCGTTTTACCCTCTGGCAGAAACCCTGATATGGCACCGTACCCGTTTTACCGTCTGGCAGAAACCCTGATATGGCACCGTACCCGTTTTACCGTCTGGCAGAAACCCTGACATGGCACCGTACCCGTCTGGCAGAAACCCTGAATGGCACCGTACCCGTTTTACCCTCTGGCAGAAACCCTGACATGGCACCGTACCCGTTTTACCCTCTGGCAGAAACCCCATGGCACCGTACCCGTTTTACCCTCTGGCAGAAACCCTGACATGGCACCGTACCCGTTTTACCCTCTGGCAGAAACCCTGACATGGCACCGTACCCGTTTTACCCTCTGGCAGAAACCCTGACATGGCACCGTACCCGTTTTACCCTCTGTCAGAAACCCTGACATGGCACCGTACCCGTTTTACCCTCTGTCAGAAACCCTGCCAAAATAATCATGCTCAAATTAACTACAAACATGCTGACCTGAAACTAGTTCACCTCAAAACTACTGAAATGTTAAGTTTAATTATCTCCATTAAAATAACTTGAAATGCAGTTGTGAATATTGACAACTCTCCAGCAGCTGTTAATGTCAAATTATTGAGATCTAAAGCCCTGTAGATCCCTGGCATTGGTTGTGTAGGCATGAGTGTTATCAACAATGAAACTTGGGCAAGTTTACATTTATTTCCATTATTAGATCATATTGGTAGGGTAGGCATGAGTGTTATCAGCAATGAAACATGGGCAAGTTTACATTTATTTCCATTATTAGATCACAGGTAGGCATGAGTGTTATTAACAACAGAACATTGCATTGTATAAATGTCTCATGGACTCTCTTGTTTGTTCTTATCCAGTCAGTGTCCCTTTACTAGTACATCAAAGACTGGCTTTCATTGCATACCACTACCACAATCACTCTCTCTCTCTCTTGCTCTCTCTCACTCACACTCAACCAAGTGTTGAAATAACCATGCATGTTAGATACTACCGGTAATAGTTTAAATTGTTCTCAAGTGTCATTACTGGTACACAAATGCTCCCTTCCTGTCCTCTCATATGCAGAAATGTGACTTGGGATGACTTTATAGTTATGTTGGTGTGATCTACGAAAATGTTTCCATTTTATTTAATTTTGTCAAGATATCACATACATGTAAGGTAATAAAACTGGCAATATAGAGAGAGATATATATATTTTTTAATTATTTATATTTTTGTTAATTCTATTTACTTTTTTCGTCACTATAATTTCTGAGGTAAGCATTTTAAATGCATGGCAGTGTAGTTTTAACTTTGTTGTTTGTTATTTGGAACAGGAAAGTAACAACATACTGGTACAACATCAGAACAATGTATTTATCTGACGAGTCAGTTGAGCGCTCGCCTGAGATGCTTGCATCATAGGACCGAACCACCTTAGTGGAGCCATTCTCTGATCAGGTTTTTCCCCCCGTCAGATCCAGTGTATTACGACTGGTATATCAAAGGCCGTGGTATGTGCAGTCCTGTCTGTTGGAAAGTGCATATAAAATACCCCTTTCTGCTAATGGAAAAATGTAGTGAATTCTCTCCAAGACAAAAATGACCAAATGTTTGACATCCAGTAGCAGATGATTAGTAAATTAATGTTCTCTAGTGGTGTCGTAAAACAAAAACAAACTAACTTTATTTGATATAACATTGGTTTGCAGGATTACAAGCCTCCAACAACAAAAGATATTCCAATTGATTTTAGGATCAAGCTGCTCTCCCTCTCACCGAATCCTGCTGGAACAAGATCATCAAAAGGTTTCATTTTCACTCAGGGATGATGGGATTGGGAAAATTAGCATGATTTTATTTTTTTATTTTTTTAAATCCCACTGCCTCCTATCCTTTCGCTCCTTTTGAATTCCATCTCATTTCTTCCCGATCTGGCAAATCTGTATCTTTCAACTTCTTTTGCTGTCCACCTCCACATCCCAGTCCTTGCCTCTCCAACCGCAACAGGTGCTCATCTCTTGCGGCTATCTGTGCTACACACATGCCATTCCCCATCAGCTTTTAGCTGTGGGTTTAGTCTGACCACTTTGCATTACTATGATTTAGTCATAAATGGGATTTAATTTTTTTAGGCAGTTGAATGATACAATGCATCATTGTTAAATTATCAAAAGAGACATCTACCCCGGGTTGGGCCCCTGGCCTCCAGAAGCCGAACCCTGGGTGGACATGCTTGAAACCTGCGTGGTACTTGAGCATGTAAAAGTCTTTCGGATCGGATCAAGAGAGACATGATTACAAGAATATTTACACATTAAATTACTTTTGGGAAGGAGCCTGCTTATCTGGCTTTTTTTTTAATTATTGCCCATGACATGCTTACTTGGGTCTTGGAACCTGTATGTATTTTGGGCATGAGTTCAACCCGTACACCCCCCCCCCTTTCAATGGTTAGGGTAGTTTTAGGTATAGGGTTAGGGTTAGTCTTTAGAG